>NW_026973763.1:237500-247500 GCF_035594125.1 Scylla paramamosain | reverse complement strand
AATAATAATATATAATAACAATTCAATATGGAAAAAAATTAGATTGTTTGATACTATAAGCGCAAAAATGGGTTCATGTACCTATCTTCAACCATTAACCCATTTATTGGTTGGACTGAGAAGAAAAAAAACAAAAACTTAGAAGTAAACATTAATTTTTACCATTCTCTTGCCTCTATTATATTAACGTCCTTATTTACAATGTACCAACGAATACCAGACTCAGAATGAGAGATGCTCCTGAAGGAAGCGTGGATGTGGAGAATTAAGACCTTAGAGGAGAAAGGAAGGCAAGAAGACCTTCTGACCAAGGAAACTGTCATTGGTTCTCAAATAAAACAAAGATGAATAAGGATAAATATCTTGAAACAGATACTATTCTGGCTAATACAACATTCTGGGGAAGAGTTCCAAAGTATAATTCCTCTGATATTGAAAAACCATTCTAATTTGAACATTTTTTGTATTGATGACATCTTGTGGTATCTAGTGTTGGGTTATAGAACATATCTTTAGGAGCAATAGCACAATGACCAGGAAAAATTTGGCAATACTTTATCATGTGACAGTTGAGTTCAGTAGTAGGTGTGGGATAAGTCTTTGCTGCTGCTTTCTCTACTCATGTTGCAATTCCTGTGTTCATTTGTAGATCATTTTCCAGATAATCTTGATGCATTTTTTTTCCACTTGTATATGTTTAAATCTTTGATCATTGAAAGTAATGTTTCTGCTGTTATTTCTTTTGTTTTGATAAATTGATTGTAAATCGAATTAATTTCTTATATTTTCATAACCTTTACATTCTAAAAGAAAATGTTTTAGTGGTGCAAGTCAACCATGAACTGAGCAAAGTAAAACTTAAAGCAAAGCTTTCATTCTTTGGGAGTAATCCATGTGATCTTTGCTTTAGATGTTCTTGATCCATTGTTCCTGGACAGATCCAGCAGCTTTAGATCTGTAATATATCACAAATTCCACAGATAGAGATGAGCAGCATTTGACTCCAGACAGACACACTGCTAAAATTACTGGAAACACAATGAATTTGTTAAAAAAGAATAAGAATGGCATTCTCATTTAGATGAAGGAATGATAAAAAAAAGTTGATTTCCATGATAAGACCAAGATTGGAATAGGTGGCAGTGGTGTGTGTGGTCTCCTCATATAAAGAGAAATATTATAAAATTAGAAAAAGTACAAAAAACAGTCATTAAGAAGGTCCCAGAGTTGAATAAGTCGACCTATGAAGAGATGAAGGATGTTGGAAATTTATATCCTTGAAAATAGGAGAGAGAGAGAGAGAGAGAGAGAGAGAGAGAGAGAGAGAGAGAGAGAGAGAGAGAGAGAGAGAGAGAGAGAGAGAGAGAGAGAGAGAAATTTAATAAACACCTATAGAGTTATATAGTATAGAAAATGTGGACAAAGAATGTTTTATAACTTGGTTCTATGGTTAACTACACAAAAACTTGTGGAAGGAGATAATGAGTGGAAATAGGTAGGCATATCTCTTTTATTTTTTTTTAATGTAGGAAGGACACTGGCCAAGGGCAACAAAAATCATACAGGGATTGTCATGTTAAGGGCTAATGGCTGCCTGCAACTTCCCTATTTTCCTATGGTTAACATTATATCATCATATCAAATATCATATAGAAATGTGGACAGCAAAATTGACAGTTTTAAAGTAAGTTCAAAGTAAAAAAGTAAAAAATAAACAAAAAATCTGTTGTTACTATAGAGGGTTACAATCAGGTATCATATAGTATTCAAATCTTAATTTTTCCAAGAACCAATGCTCTTTTGTTTTTAATGAGGCAAAGGAGAGAATGTGTCTGTTGTTAATACACCAGACTGGCCATTCAACTAACAAAGTGAGTGGGAATGTCTTGGTTATTATACATGTTTTTTTTCACGCTATAACACTTTAAAAGTCACGTCGGCCCAAAATAGTCTAAGTTTAAGATGAGGCTGGCACACAGAAGCCCCATCCCACCAGAGTCGCTTGGACAGGGCTTCTATGTGCAAGTCTCACCTTAAACTTTGACTATTTTTGGCCAATCCTGATTTTCTTTTTTGACCTGAGGGCATGAATTGTTTACCATCAAAATAACTTACAAAATGCAAATAACTTACACGACCACATTGTTATAATTTTATCTCATACTATACATAAAAACACAAATTTAAAGCATCCTAGACACTACACTAGAGACAGCTGGTAGATCTGGCTTGCAAGATTTGCACTGAAGCAGGCAAACACATTAGCCTGCAGTACCAGGCAGAGAGGACACACCCAGCACTAGCTGTAGACACATCAGACCCCGCAATGGGGCACCACCATCACACAGCCTTGATTGCACAGACAGTATGTGTGCTGGCAGAAGAAGACAAAGTTCTGCAAAAAAGTAATGCAAATTGCTTATTCTGCATCACTCACACGCTATATTCCACACTCACGCAGACTTTACTTTCCACGAACTCTTCACTCCCTTTCCTGGCCTATCAGATGGCTCAGACAATTCTGAAACACCCCCACAACTCTTCCATATCTATTTCTCTTCAACCAAATACCTTTTTCACATGCACACACCACAATACCTGAGCTACACATCCTCTCCTCTTATTTCACACTCATTCACACTGAAATCATTCCTTGTTAGGTTAATCAAGACTCACACCTATTATTAACAGGAGCTCCTAACATGCAATTATCCAGCTATCTGTTGCTCCTCTTGCAATCTTATGCCTTTATTTTCAATGTTACTGCTCTTGTAATCTTAATAAGTGCATGCCTGCCTCCCCTCCTCCAATTCCTTCAGAAAAAACCCCATCCATCATCACCTCATCATTTATCACACTCCCAACAATGCTATATACAGCTGAAATTCCCCTGTCCAAAATTCCTGGGACTGAAAGTGCTGCAGATTTCATTTTCCCAGTTTTTTTAATATTTTTATGTGGATTTATCAAATGGGACAGCTTGGGGTTGGCATCAAGGTTTACACCTACCTTCAATGCGGCTTTACAATGGCCACAAAGAATATCAAAGTGTAAAAACATGACAGCACACCCACAGAACAAAGGCTTCAGTGTTCAAAAAGTAGCAAATTGTCACCCATGCCCTGAGGATGCCATGTTGTCTTTTAGTCACAGAGGGACTGCCAGACACAGCAGAGAGGGATGTCTCTCCTGTGCTTCCCTGCCTGTCCCCCCTTACCACCACCTTCTCATTCCACGGCTCACATTTAATTCTTACATTATAACGGGTCCTGGCAAGCTTAACAAAGAGAAGAGTGCTGTGATGGCCCTTGTTTGAGAGGGCTTGCTACTTGTGAGACTGGAAGGGAGACAGCAAGATCAGCAGCGAAAGCTATGACAAAGGTATGATACAAAAGCCATGACAAAGGCAGATACAAAAATAGTAAGCTGTTGCATTGTAAAAACTGATTTGCTGCACCTTCTTTTAGTCAGAAGAGGCTTGGGAGTTGCAGGGTAACAGAGACTGTACTGGCGCACTAGGCATAGCTGTCACTCCCAAGAGAAAGAAAGGCTCTTGGTGATAAAGGAAGGCAGATACAAGAATAGTAAGCTGATGCATTGTAAAAACTGATTTGCTGCACCTTCTTTTAGTCAGAAGAGGCTTGGGAGTTGCAGGGTAACAGAGTAACAGCTGTTCCAACCACTGAGAAGCCTTTGCCAACTAACTGTGTGACGGCTGCTTCTGATCTTCCCATCTTTCTTCCTGTCAGACAATTACTGATCCCTTCTTGAACAACCACAATCACAACACTCTTATGAGAAGAATTAAGCTGTAGCAAGCGGGAAACAAGCAGGGCAATGTGGGAAAGACATCTCCCACTATGCTTGACTGTTATTATCAGTGTCAAGGATTCAAAAACTGAGTATTGCATCTTCAGAGCACACAAGTTACAGACAGAGGACCTCAACTGTACTAACACAACACAGTATTCACCTGACTGTTGGTTCCTGAAAGGCTCCAGTCAGATGTGCTTGTTGCTCCTCATTTACAGAAGTCTCCCAAGGTCTCTTCTCTGTCACCTGAGGGAAAACACAGTCAACAAACACTGCAGCATTATTACACAGCATGGGAGGCACGACAGAATACACTGATATGCACCTTCAAGAAATGAAAAGAATTAAAGCAGCAAACTGTGCCATTTATACACAGCAAATGTTGGTCTGGGGGTCAGATATGAGTAGAAGCAGTAGTAGTAGTAGTAGTAGTAGTAGTAGTAGTAGTAGTAGTAGTAGTAGTAGTAGTAGTAGTAGCAGTAGTAGTAGTTTTAATTCCTCAAAGAACAGTTCTATTGCTTTAATTTCCTGCCTATCTAAAGTTTTTAATCTACCCTCAACAGGAATATTCTTAAACATCTATCACTTCACAGCCTTCTTCTATCTGATCGCCAGTATTAGGGTCCATCAAGGCTGCTCTACTGGTGATCTTCTGGCTTTCCTTACTGAGTCTTGGTCATCATCCTCTTTTAGAGATTTTGGTGAAACTTTTGCTGTTGCCTTGGACATATCAAAAGCTTCTGATAGTCTGGCACAAAGCTTGCATTTCCAAACTACCCTCCTACGGTTTCTATCCTTCTCTCTGTAACTTCATCTCAAGTTTCCTTTCTGACCGTTCTATTGCTGCTGTGGTAGACAGTCACTATTCTTCTCCTAAATCTATTAACAGTGGTGTTCCTCAGCGTTCTGTCACCCACTCTCTTCTTATTATTCATTAATGATCTTCTAAACCAAACTTCTTGTCCTATCCACTCCTACGCTGATGATACCACCCTGCACTTTTCCACGTCTTTTCATAGACGTCCAACCCTTCAGGAGGTAAACATATCACGCAGGGAAGCCACAGAACACCTGACTTCTGATCTTTCTAAAATTTCTGATTGGGGCAGAGAAAACTTGGTATTGTTCAATGCCTCAAAAACTCAATTCCTCCATCTATTAACTCGACACAACCTTCCAGACAACTATCCCCTCTTCTTCAATGACACTCAACTGTCCCCCTCTTCTACACTGAACATCCTCAGTCTGTCCTTTACTTATAATCTGAACTGGAAACTTCACATCTCATCTCTAGCTAAAACAGCATCTATGAAGTTAGGTGTTCTGAGACGTCTCCGAAAGTTTTCTCACCCCCCCCAGCTGCTAACTCTGTACAAGGGCCTTATCCGTCCATGTATGGAGTATGCTTCACATGTCTGGGGGGTTCCACTCATACTGCTCTTCTAGACAGGGTGGAATCAAAAGCTTTTCGTCTCATCAACTCCTCTCCTCTAACTGACTGTCTTCAGCCTCTCTCTCACCGCCGCAATGTTGCATATCTAGCTGTCTTCTCCCGCTATTTTCATGCTAACTGCTCTTCTGATCTTGCTAACTGCATGCCTCCCCTCCTTCCACGGCCTCGCTGCACAAGACTTTCTTTTTTCTCTCACCCCTATTCTGTCCACCCTCTCTAATGCAAGAGTTAACCAGTATTCTCAATCATTCATCCCTTTCTCTGGTAAACTCTGGAACTCCCTGCCTGCTTCTGTATTTCCACCTTCCTATGTATGACTTGAATTCCTTCAAGAGGGAGGTTTCAAGACACTTATCCATCAATTTTTGACCACTGCTTTGACCCTTTTATGGGACTGACATTTCAGTGGGCATTTTTTTATAAGATTTTTGTTGCCCTTGGCCAGTGTCACTCATACATTAAAAAAAAAAAAAAAAAAAAAAAAAAAAAAAAAAAAAAAAAAAAAAAGCTGGCAATCCCACACACACACACACACACACACACACACACACACACACACACACACACACACACACACACACACACACACACACACACAGACATCATTCACACTCTTAGCCCCATCAGTCCCTAGTGGAAAAGGACAGTCAGACACAGCACAGCTGGTCACATACATCCAAACAGAACTTGACTTAATCCTGTAAAATACAAACAGGTCTATACAAAATACAGAAAAGACATGCAAGTGGAGGCATCACCAACCTCCTCCGGGAATCTGGCAGGACAAACGGCACGGCAGAACCCATTCTTGCTCCCGTACTCCACATGCTGGTCTAGCATCATCGAGTGGGCAAAGCGGTTGTAGCGTTTCTCCCACTCACTCTCTCTGCTGAAGTCTCTGTTCTGAATCTGACGCAGAAGCTGAGGCGACAGTACCGGCAGCACAGCGTCAACCTGAGGAATGTCACCAATGTTCAGTCATTCAAATCATAAAAACACTATTGAAACTCCCCTTAACTTCCACTAGAGCTTGTTGAAAGTGAGAGACACAGCACTGCAACACATAAGAACAGCATCCTCTTAGGAAAATGTTCCTGCTGTGTGTGGATTTGTGAGAGAAAAGTACACAGTTGTTTTGCAGGAGTGAAGCCATTCTGAAAGATAATGTGTCACCTTTTGGAGAAATGTGCCTGTGTGTTACAGGCACACACACACACACACACACACACACACACACACACACACACACACACACACACACACACACACACACACACACACACACACACACACACACACACACACACACACACACACTGACTTGCATCATCCCCATGTCAAGACAAGGTGGGATGGAGTCTTTATGTACCTTGATGAACCACTTGTGGATGCTGTTCCATGGATCACACCTCAGGCTGCTCTTAACTTGTGTGTTCTTCTTAGACTCTTGCAGAAGCAACACATACAATCTGTTGCCCTCCATGGGATTCCTCAGCTGAGATGCAAGCTGTGGGAAGAATCAAACCAATAATGAAGGCTCTCTCTAGGTAATAAATGCAGCCAGTGAAGCAGAGTTCCTGGAACCAATACAAAGCAAGTCACTTCTACAGGGATCATCAACATCTTACTGGAAAATATGTAAACTTATTCTCTTATGCCAAGCAAAATCATGGCATCTCACAACACAAGGAATTTCCTTATCTTCAGATCTGCTAAAAACTAATTTAATTTGTTCCTCCTGTCAGCTAATGAGTAAAGTTGAGGCATTCTCACCACCAAGATCTGACTGTGTGAAGCACACCTGTCAGCTAGTGAGTAAAGGAATGAAAGTGAGATAACTCCAGCAGGTCCCTTTCCCCCTCAGCTCACCAGTCAGGTCACCAGTCAATTAGATCTGGTCCAAACTATGTGAAGTACACCTCCACTCAACAAGTGAATGAAGGAATGAAATTAAGATACCCCTAGCATTTCCATCTCTTTCCCTGAGCTAAGGTTGCCAGCACAGCCTGACTGACTGACCCACCTGCAGTGCATCCTCCCTGGTGTCCTGGGCATGGATCACCACCACCTTTGACTGGAACCCTGACTGCTTGCCATCCACACTGTCCAAGCAAGATTCCACCACCAGCACCTGCGGATCCCTCTGGATAGACAGAGTGAAGGTCTTAGCAGCATCACTCCCTGGCTCTGTGAATAATGTGACAGATTTCAACACAGTGTTCTCAAGATTTCAATAGTCAATATCTTCCATGGCTACACAGGCCCACAGTCTTATCAAACAAACTTCCAATTGATTTATTATAACTAATTAATCAGACATTTGAATCAAGTGACTGAGATGTCAGGGAGTCAAGACAGGCTCGTGCAGTAGTGGCCAGTCAAAAGCAGCAGAGTGCAAGGAACTAATTCTCAAAGAGTGGTGGATGAAAAGAACAGACTCAGTAATCAGGTTGTTAGTGCTGAGTCACTAGGGAGATTTTAAAAGAAGATACGAGTACACAAATCTAGGGATAGGGATAAGTAGAAATACGTAGACACATTCAATTCAGGAAGTGCCATGTGCAGGTCTGATGGCTCCTTGCAGCTCCCCTCATGTTCTCATGTTGTTATGTTCGCCAAGACACTGAAGCGACTCACTCGGGCGCACAAACTTCTCCAGCTTGGAGAGAATGTCTCGGCGGTTGTCCTCAAGTAGGGTCTTCAGGAACCTCTTAACAGTAAGGTCCTGGAAGTGTGGGCACTCCTCCATCGTGGTGAACACAGCGTGGGTGAAGGCATCGCTTCTCAGGCACCGCTGCAAAGTGTTACAGCCTCCCTTAACAACATGTACATGCTTACAAACATTTTATTTTATCATTTAACTCAAAAGAAAGAAAGAAAGAAAAAAAGGAGTGAACATTTGTAGGGTGTTTGTCATTGCCACCTCTGTTATTTGAATCTGTGGTCAGCAGCAATCCATGTAAAAGTGAAAGTGTGGAAGCTGAAGCCGTGAATAATGAGAGATGACTGCATTACCACCATTGTTTTCATTATTACTATTTTTTTTATCATTACCATTTTTGTGGAAAACAGCCTTAGTACATGTATGCATTATTAATACTTTTACATTTGTGTCAATCTTGTGTTGCTATCATAACCATTATTGCCTCTTCCCTACTAGACTTGGTCACACTTCAACTCTCACTCTTAGACTGTCTCCTTTTCAAAAAGTATTCATCCAGTGTACTCACCTCTCACTCATGTCCTTGGCCACCCCTTGGAGGATGAAAGCTGTGTGTTACTCACCATGAACAATAGCAGAGTGTATGTATCATGACAATGTGACAAGAAGTGGGTTGTGGCACAGAATGGACATTTTGAAACAGCACAGTAAATAAAAAAAAGATAAGACTACTGAGGAAGGAAAGAAAAGATGAAAGTATTGACAAGAAAAGGAAACAACAAGACAATGAATGAGAATGGGACATGGGATAATGACTGCACAGATAAAGGAAACACTAAATATTATAAAAGGAAGCGAATGGCACCATGAATTAAGAAGAAAAAAAAAAAAAAAAAAAAAAGAGAAGAAAAAAAAACAGCTTCTGAAGTGGTGCTGAGCCAACCTCTATTTGTGAGTTGGTGAGGCCAAGAGTCTCAGCAACAGGCTCCCAGTTAGACAGATCCAGTTCATCCTCCAGGCTCCTCGTTATCGCTGGGTTCACTTCTCGGAACTTCCACGTGTTGATGTTGAACTCTTCCACCCGTGAGAAATTTCTGTGGGACACCATGGCATCAGTAATGATATTTTTCTTTTCTTTTTATATAAGAGAAACACTGGCTATGGACAACAAAACAGAAAGAAGGAAAAAGAATAAAGAACCCACAGAGGTGACAGTCCTTAACCCTTTAAAGAAAACCCATAGGGATCATTCAAAATTGGAGAATAAGTGTCTTGAAACCTCACTCTTGAGAGAGAGGTCAACTTGTAGGAAAGAGGAAATGCAGAAAGACTACTGGTGTACATTAGACTCCACTACACACATACACAACACAATACACACCTCTCTTTCTCCTCTCTCAAGAGTTCCTCCACCTCCTCCTCCTCCTCCACCTCCTTGCCCAACTCACCAACATCACCCATCACTCTGAGAAAAAAAAAGAAGAAAAATAAATAAATAAAAATAATAATAATGATAAATAAATAAATAAAACAGATAAATACATGTAAAATCTACCTAATAATGGTCTACATTCTGAAACACTTGTGCACCACACCTGCACTACATTGAATAGGCTGTACTTCAAGTTATGCAGGTCTTTAAGGGTGCTTTTTATAGTTCTAGTGACAGACAAACAAGATTTCTATACTATGAATAGGAGAAATACTCTTGAGAACCCAACTAATCATCTCTGTGCCCTTGGATAATACTTGTGGTGAGGAAGAGACCAAAGCGTTTCTGAATACTGGTTTATATATACCCAGCTAGCAAGCCCACACCACTGATTTTCACAGCATTTTATACCACAACTATTTTAAGAGATAATGGAAACATCTAACCTCAGTCTATTGATACTGTTAACTTGATTTGCTCTATACTCGTACCTTCCTCTTCTCTCACAAGCACCCACATACCTCCTTTCTTCTCTCCTGCTGGCCTACCTCTGCCTGTGACTTCCCAGCCTCCTTCACTCCACTCAATGGTGTCATGCCACCCTGTCTCACCTACTCCCATCACACCATAATCCCTCCAC
>NW_026973763.1:220000-232500 GCF_035594125.1 Scylla paramamosain | reverse complement strand
TAGATGCCAGAAATCACGAGGGGAGTTAGATCTTGAAAGGTTTTGACATTTTCTGTTAATGAAGGAGTTTTTGGCTAGTTGGAGAACAGACTTGGCATGGTTCTGGGCAGAAATATAAAGTGCATGAGATTCTGGTGATGGAAGGCTTAAGTACCTTTTGTGGGCCACCTCTCTATCATGTATAGCACGAGAACAAGCTGTGTTTAAACCAAGGTTTAGAAGGTTTAGGGCAAGAAAAAGAGTGAGGAATGTACACCTCCATGCCAGACACTATCACCTCTGTTATGCGCTCAGCACACAAAGACGGCTCTCTGACACGGAAGCAGTAGTCATTCCAAGGAAAATCAGCAAAATACCTCCTCAGGTCCCCCCAACTAGCAGAGGCAAAACGCCAGAGGCACCTTCACTTAGGGGGATCCTGAGGAGGGATTGGAGTGATAGGACAAGATAAAGATATGAGATTGTGATCGGAGTTTACATACAAAATACTTATAATACAGAGAAATAAATAAAAAATAGAACAGATTTCATGGGTACAATAATAATAGAGTCCTTTAAAGAGAATAATGTCACCTTTCATTATCAATTGTTAGCTTTGTCTTGTCTGAGGTGAGGGTGCCACTGACTTCTTCCTCTCTCAACTGTCTATAGCTTGTCTATGTCATGCTGTAGCTGACTGCATTCATCTTGTGACTGAAGTGTGTCTGAAAATCACATTGATGATCATTAAATAATTCATATGCCATCCATACAATCACATAAGAACATAAGAACATAAGAAATAAGGGAAGCTGCAAGAAGGGAGCAGGCTTACACGTGGCAGTCCCTGTATGAAACACTCCAACCTATTTCCATCTGTTATCCCCATCCATAAACTTGTCTAATCTTCTCTTAAAGCTCTCTAGTGTCCTACCACTAACTACATGATTACAGAGTCCGTTCCACTCATCTACCACTCTATTTGAGAACCAATTTTTTCCTATCTCCTTCCTAAACCTAAATTTTTCAAGCTTGAACCCGTTATTTCTTGTTCAAAGGTTGGCTATTTGTCTGGAATGAATATGAGTACAATGCAAGGTGAGGCACCACACAGGATATGAATGCAGCCCAACACTCTCCAACGTACAAAACCTTAGTTAGCTGCACCCATAAATTAACATTAAAATTATATTAAAATGCCCTTTAGTCCCCTCCCAAATAACACCATATCAATGTGTCAATGTGTATTCAATGCATATTAATAACACAGCTGCCTTGAAATATCTCAATATACAGTCTGCATAACACCTACCTACACTCACCTCACATAACAACAAAACAACACTCTCTCTCTCTCTCTCTCACTCTCTCTCTCTCTCACACACACACACACACACACACACACACACACACACACACACACACACACACACACACACACACGTCTCAGAAACATGCTGCCGCCTGACGCGCCTCGGCCTACTCGTGCCACCAGACACCACAATAAGATAACGCCCCTAAAGGTGCCACGTAAGGACCGGTACAGACTCAGTGCAATTCCCACCATGGTGTAAGCCATCAATCAATAGTCTCTTCTAGATTTGACTTACCTTTAGGATTAATGTCAAGTACCGTATTTGATGGCTCATAAGACGCTACTTTTTTCTCAGAAAAAGGGTCAGTAAATTAGCCTGCGTCCAATGAGGCAAAGGTCCAACTTTGAGGCAGTAATAGGTTACAAGTCTACGGCAACAGAGGCTCTAAATTCAAACCACAGATGTCTTTGCACAACTAAATAAAGTCATGATTGGTAGTACGCCACAAAATGCTCTTTCTTTCAAGGTACCAATGTGTAGTAATCTCATACTTACTGGTAATCCACATAGACTTTGACCAGTCAGGAAGAATTTGCTTAACCATGCACCACTTCTTCTTGGAGTTTTGTTGGGGCAGTGTAGGTTGTGATGTCAACAAGCCTTTGATGCCCCAAAGGTGAGGTATCCAATTATAATATTAGACTAGATGTGATGGAGCTGGTTGGATTTGTGGAGAAGGTTCTGGCAAGGTGGAGATGGTGCACCCACGTTTTTCAAAACAAACGCGGTCGGTTGCGCTCCGACGTGACGTACTCGGTGACACCGAGTGTGACGCCGTTACTGATTGAGGTAAGACAATAGCCACACTTTCATACAATTAAAATTGAACCTATCTTTTTAACATTCTTGCTTCGCATACATATGAAAAAGATTGAAGCTAGAGAAACTTTTCTTTTATGAAAATAGACTAATACACCTTGAGAACGAATATTTCTTCTATAAAGGAATTGAGTGTCATGGGATAGGCTGGCTTGAGGTGATGATCTGCATAATATTCATGTAATAGCTCATGCAAGAGTGTTTAAAACTTCCAGATTTTATTACACAACATGATGGAGTCAAAAAAACGACACAATTACACAATTGCATACAAGCTACAAGTAATACAATATGCTAAGGAAAACGGCAACAGAGCTGCTGCTAGGCATTTTGGTCCACCTCCCAACTGAGAAAATGATTCGTTTTTGGCGAAAACAAAGAGGAAGAACTTCAGAAAGCTGTGAAATCAAAACATGGTCTTCGCACAAAGAAAGCTAAATGGGTGGAACTGGAAGAGGAGATGAAGGCTTGGGTTGTTGATCAAAGGAATCAGGGTGCAATAGTAACAACTAAACAAATAATTTTTGAAGCTAAAGAAAGGGCAAACTGCCAAAGGCTATGATGATTTTGGTGGTAATGAGGGCTGGTGTTATAGATTTATGAAAAGGAATGGATTAGCAATGCGAACTAAAACAAAAATATCACAAAAAATGCCTATGGCATATGAAAACAAAATTCTTGAGTTCATAAATACGTTATAAATCTCAGAAAGGACACCCATTTTGAAATGGGGACAAATTGCAAATATGGATGAAGTACCACTGTCATTTGATGTGCCTTCTAATAAAACAGTTGATTTTAAAGGTTCTAAGACTGTGACTATTAAAACCTCAGGCCATGAGAAAACTCATTTTACAGCAGTACTGGCTTGTTGTGCTGATGGCACTAAATTACCACCTTTCCTCATATTCAAGAGGAAAACCTTTCCCAAAGAAAGCATTCCACCAGGTATCTTTATTCATGTTCATCCTAAGGGCTGGATGGATGAGGATGGTGTGAAGCTGTGGCTTGACAAAGTATGGTCACGGCGTCCTGGGGGACTTATAAAAAAACATCACTTCTTGTGTGGGATCATTTAGGGCTCATTTAACTCAGGCTACCAAGAACAGAGTACACAATCTAAACACAAAAGTGGCTGTAATACCTGGTGGACTAACATGCCAGTTGCAACCACTTGATGTTTGCATAAACAAACCTTTCAAGGTGTATATGCGTGAGCAGTGGAACGCGTGGATGAGACTCCCGCAACATGACAAAACACCATCGGGCTTCATCAAGAAGCCTACAATAGCCCAGGTTTGCCAGTGGGTAAAAATTGCTTGGGATAAAGTAAAAACAGAGACAGTGGTGCTTTCATTCAAGAAATGTGGCATCAGTAATGATCTTGAGGGCACAGAGGATGACCTTCTATACGAAGGCAGTGACTCTTCTCCTTCTAGTAGTGATTCTGGTGAGCTTGAGGAATGCAGTACTGATGACAGTGACAATGATTTTGTAGGGTTTGGATGTGATTAAAAATGCTACAGTTGTGCTAAGCAAATTTCAGAATGAATAAAATCAATTTATTTTCATGAATTTGAATTAAAAAACTCTTTAGTTTTGTTGTGTAAGATTTCAGAATGAATAAGATCAATTTATTTGCACGAAAATTTATTTGAATTAAAAAAAAGGAATGAAACACTTCAGATTTGGTTTTTTACTTTTGTAACTTCTAAGAATAAAACTAATTTATTTTCACGGATTTGAATTTGAATAAAATGTAGTAGGTAAACTATAGTAATTTGTGCAAGGTATTCAAAGTGAATATATATTATGAATTTGTTGTGATTTGAATACGAATTAAAAGATACAATTGTACTAAATTTTATGATGAATGAAATAATATTTCAAGTAAAATACACTTTAGAAAATAAAGTTAGTAAGTCTGCTTTTACACATCCTTTGGCTTTGAAAATGTACTAAAATACTGCATAAGAATTACATGTGAAAGATGCTAAAAAATAAAGTATGAAAAAATTTTATTATCACTGTAGTCCCTCAGTTAATGGTGCCGCCAAGAGCTAGGTGCAGTTAATGTTTACATTCAGCTGAACCGCATTAAGACTGAAACTCCCCTGCTTACCACACCTTTTGGGCACTAGAGGCTGTGACATCACAGTCTGCATGGCCCCAACTAAAATACCAATAAGAAGATTGTGTTTACACGTCAGCAGGATTGGTACAATCTTGTCTTTCAATACCCTCAACCGAATCATTACGTTCTGGCTTTCAAGGCCCGCAACCTTACAAGATTTGACTCCAAGAAATCCAACCAGCTCCACTGTACTCTAGTCTGAAACACTACCTGTATACCACACCTTTGGGACGCCAGGCTGTGATGTCACGGCCATCACAGCCTCAACAAAACCCCAAAAAGAACAAGTAAGCTGCTAGCATAAATTAAACTTTTAAATGCTGAGTATTGGTATCTAATAGTGATCTAAATGCACGTGAGAGTCTTCAAATGTCGCTTGAATTCCTTGACTTCATATCGATAGCCTAAATCTGTTAAATTTTTGTTTTTTTCTATTTCAATACATGCCAGAACTGGGTGCGTCTTATGAGCCCGTGCGTCTTATGAGCATCAAATACGGTATTTCCCCACCACCAATGTACATTTTCAGTTTGTTGACTGCCTAAAGAATAAACCGTTTATTATTATTATTATTATTATTATTATTATTATTATTATTACACACACACACACACACACACACACACACACACACACACACACCTCATGAATATTCCCTTGAAGTGTTCCTTTGAAGTGACCCGAGACACGAGACCTTCCCGGTACAAGTTAATTTAGTGAATACTTGCAAATTAGTACTTTTTAGGCTAGGTCATTTTTGGTTAAATTAGGTTAATGAAGGTAGTTAATGAAGGTAGTTTAGCCTAGGTTAATGACCTCAGCAAAGCCCTGTTTTCATAATATTCTAATTCTCATTCTTAGACAATTGAGGAATGTGAAAAGTGGTTCATCTCTCTCTCTCTCTCTCTCTCAAACCAGCTACTCAAGCTTGACTGGGGCACAGGAACACAAAAAGCAACATTGCATGTACTTTGTTAAACTGAAATTTTATTACCACACCCTAAAAAAAAAA
Organism: Scylla paramamosain; assembly: GCF_035594125.1. Lineage (NCBI taxonomy): Eukaryota > Metazoa > Arthropoda > Malacostraca > Decapoda > Portunidae > Scylla > Scylla paramamosain. The sequence continues at coordinate 227,180 of NW_026973763.1, read as the reverse complement.
AAAAAAAAAAAAAAAAAAAAAAAAAAAACAAGGCATATATAACACACACACACACACACACACACACACACACACACACACACACACACACACACACACACACACACACACACACACACACACACACACACACACACACACACACACACACCCTAGGGAGTCATTAACCTAACCTAACCACCACTACCACCACCTAACCTGGTGCCACTCATGAAGGAATGTGGTCCCAGGATGACTGGGCTTATGGCTTAGTCAAAATGGGTTCCCAGTTATTAATTTGTGTTACAGTTATGCTTATAAGGACTCCACACATTGCTTCTGGCCACTGCTAATTGCTTTGTGTCACAGTGAAACGGTAAAAGATCACCCATTGCTACACATCTTGCCATGCAGTATCAAATTAATAACCTTATACAAGTCACACCAGCCTGTTATTAAGAAATTAAGGTTTTAAATGTAGACAGTCTTTCATGAGCTTGCATTGATGGGATATGCTACTTATAGTGACAAATTCCTAACAAAAACTTCATTAATCTCAAGAAACCAACAGAATCCCAAATGGAAACAAATATCTATTCTGTATTTCCACAATTCCTCTATTTAAGTGCACACCGAGGCATCTGTACATTCCCTCTAACCTTAATCTTTTCTACTCACCGCGGGAAAAGTGCAGCTGAAGGAGGGAGCAGGAAAAAAAAAAGCCCACATTTTGAAGCCAAACCATTCCTGACCCTGTGCTACGTGACTTACAAGGGGAAGAGACCGCGGGCTTAAATATTTTCTTTGTTATGGTTATTTTAGCATTTATCTCTGGCCTTTTTCGTAATTTTTCCCATTATTAATTTCTCATTTTCTTATTTTGTAATGCCTTAGTGGACAATGTTAATGATGAACCAATCCAATTATATAAATCTTTTTTATTTTTTTATTTGGGTGGATGGGGGAATTTCTTGGTCTACAAATCTTCATTACACACAAATAATCCCAGTGGCTGTACTTAAGATAAAAACTGTTTGCTCTAGAACATTTCTGGCTTAACATATCTGCTTTACTTACGGTCCCAAAACATTTTACAGTATTGACGCCTAACACATTTCAGTCTGATAAATGCTTGATGTAATCTGTTTATCATTTCCTCTAACTCAACTTTGTTTTTATGGGTGAGGATGACTTAATTAAAATGAATCCAAAACATTTTCCCACACAAGATATTAGGAATTATAAACTTATTCTCTAAAGACTCAAGTTTGTTTATGTGTGAAGCCTACATTACCTACTCCACACAAGATATTAGCAATTATATCGTATTTTTAAAGACTTAATTTTGTCTGTGTGTGTGTGGGAGACCAAACTGAAAACATAGTTATTTCAATTACTCGGTAAATTCAGCTAGGAGAGGTATATCTGTGACCACCTAACCTGCTAGTATCTCCTAAAGTAAACTCCATTCAAAAGTTTCCAGTGATAGGCAGGTGAGGTATAGAGAGGTCAAACTCCACCACCCCCTCTTTAATTTGAGAGAAAATAATAGAAAACTTCAAGAGAGAGAGAGAGAGAGAGAGAGAGAGAGAGAGAGAGAGAATTGGTGGGACATGATATAGTTTACTTGAGTGGAGAAGAGGTCAGGAAGAAGATAAATAAATGAATAAATAAATAAAACGCTATTTTCTCCACCACCCATTCCTTACCCATCAAAAAAAAAAAAATAAATAAATAAACAAAAAAACATTATTTTCTCCCTGTCACCCATTTCTTCACCCATTTCTTCCCCATCACCCATCACTTACCGAGCCCAGCACCACCGCCACCGTGTAGCTAAATGGGAGATGGGCAGCTGTCCCATACACTGTGTTTCCTGGTAGATCCCAATGGCAACTGTAATGGGAGGGGAATGGGTTAGCAGGACTGGTGATGGTGATGAGGAGGAGGAGGAGGAGGAGGACGAGGAGGAGGAGGAGGACAAGGAGGAGGAGGAGGAGGAGGAGAGAAGATAAGGAAGAGATAAAGAAAAAAAAACAGATAGAAACTAAATTATTTATCCTCCTCCTCCTCCTCCTCCTCCTCCTCTTCTTCCTCCTCCTCCTCCTCCAACTGTCTTCCTCTGCAATCATCAAAGTAGACGTTTAAGTTAGAATCTCTCTCTCTCCTCTCTCTCTCTCTCTCTCTCTCCTCTCTCTCCTCTCCCTCTCTCTCTCTCTCCTCTCTAGTTGAAGTGGTGGAGGTTTTCAAGGGTGTTTTTAAGGTTCTAGTGACAGATTAATAACATTTCTATATTATTAACAGGAGAAACACTCTTGAGAACCTCCACTACTTTCCAAAGGCTGTAATTGAAGTGATGCAGGTTTTCAAGGGTGTTTTTAAGGTTCTAGTGACAGATTAATAACATTTCTATATTATTAACAGGAGAAACACTCTTGAGAACCTCCACTACTTTCCAAAGGCTGTAATTGAAGTGATGCAGGTTTTCAAGGGTGTTTTTAAGGTTCTAGAGACAGATTAATAACATTTCTATATTATTAACAGGAGAAACACTCTTTTAAAAGGCTCTCATTGAACTAACACATGTTTTCAATGGTGTTTTTAAGGTTCCAGTGACAGATTAACAACATTTCTGCAATTACACCCTTGAGAAAAGACTGGTGAATAGGTAGAAGGAGAAGGGAGAAGGAAGAAGAGGAAGAAGAAAAGAGAGGAGGAGGAGGAGGAGGAGGAAGACAATTAGTTCACCCTTAATTAAAGAAGAAAAAAAATTATTATCTTTAAAAATCTGACTTAATTTTCTTTTTCCCCATAGTAATTAAAGGTAACTCCTCTCTCTCTCTCTCTCCTCTCCTCTCTCTCTCTCTCTCTCTCTCTCTCTCTCTCTCTCTCTCTCTCTCTCTCTCTCTCTCTCTCTCTCATCATTTTTATTTCATTCTTTCTACTGTTTCTCAATCTTTTCCTTCCTTCCTTCCTTCTCTCTAAACATCTCTCTCTCTCTCTCTCTCTCTCTCTCTCTCTCTCTCTCTCTCTCTCTCTCTCTCTCTCTCTCTCTCTCTCTCTCTCTCTCTCTCTCTCTCTCTCTCTCTCTCTCTCTCTCTGTAATTCCTTCATTTCTTAGTCCATTATTAACTTCATTTCCTTTACACTTCCAAAACACCTCTGAACAACCCCAAAACACACCCACACACACCCAGACACCACCACACACCCGCAAACACACACACACACACCCAGACACCACCACACACCCGCAAACACACACACACACACCCAGACACCACCACACACCCGCAAACACAAACACACACACACACACCCAGGACACCACCACACACCCGCAAACACACACACACACACCCAGACAACACCACACACCTCCAAACACACACCCAAACACACCCACACTAACTCAGACGTGTCCCTCACCCCCCCCCTCACCCCAATATGTAATCACCCCTTATATGTTAATTCATATAAGATAAATTAGTTTAATATTCTATCTCTCTCTCTCTCTCTCACACACACACACACACACATACACTTCAATGATACACAAAATAATAATAACAAAAATAAGAAATAAAGAATGAATAGGGAAATGATTGATTATACAACTCTCTCTCTCTCTCTCTCTCTCTCCTCCCTCTCTCCTCTCTCTCCTCTCTCTCTCTCTACGTACGTTCTTGGCAGTGATGAACATATTCCGAGGCATCAGTGTTCAGACTCTGTGCACAACTAAGGTCAGGAACACAAGGCAGTACCTGGAAAAGAGGAGAGAGGTGAGGAGGAGGAGGAGGAGGAGGAGGAGAAGGAGGAGGAGGAGGAGGAGAAGGAGGAGGAGGAGTGAGGAGGAGGATAACAAAAAGACAGAGGAGGAGGAGGAGAAAGAAGGGGGAAGGAGAACGAGGAGGCAGAAAGAGAAGAATAATAAGAATAAGAACAAGAAAAACATGAGTAAGAAGAAGAACAAGAAGAAAGGCAAATAGAAGAAGAAGAAGAAGAAGAAGATAAGACAATAAGAATAAAAACCAAAGATATATATATATATAAAGCAAAAACACACTTACCAAACCTACACAAACATGAACCAAGCCTCTCTGGAACACAACAGCTGACACCACACCTCCCCAAACAACACTCCCCAACCCAGTGGAGCCGTACAAACCTACACACACAACCAAAACAAACCTGTCGGGCGGCTCTTCGTTAAACGGCTCGGAATCTTGAAGGGGTGTCAAGATTCCGGAATCAGGTGTGACCTCAGCAACATCCCTTGGTCCTCCGGGGGCTCCCAATTGGGGTCCTCAAGGGCGGGGTGATGGCCGGGTCATGGGGAGGGTGATCCGCCAGGGGTGTTTGACACGGGACAGATCTACAGAAGCTAAGGGTGCCAGGTAGTCCCCAGTGTGGTGTCTGTCAGGGGCCCGAGTCCCCTGCGCCTTCCTTGCTGTACATGTTGATGGTGGGGCTGAGGTGGTGGTGACTGGTGATTGAGAGAGGCATGGTGGGGGTGTTTGGGGGTCCTGGGGGTGTCTGGGTAAGTTATGCGGTGTTTTGGGTAAATTTTGGGGTGTTTTGAGTGTGCCTGAAGCTGTCTTGGGTGTGTTTAGATGTGTATCTAGTGTTTTTTGTGTGTTTTAAAATATTTTAGGTGTGTTTATTGAATATCTTTGTGTGTGTGTGTGTGTGTGTGTGTGTGTGTTGAGGGGTGTGTGAGGGTTGGGGAGGGCAGTTAAACGGGTGTTTTGGATCAGTGTTTTAAAGTTGGGTGTAGCAGTGATGGGCTGAGATGGGGAGAAATTGGGGGGTACTGGAATTGGGGTAGATGGGGCTGGAATTGGGGCTAAGCAGACTGGAAATAAAGGGAAGCAAGACTGGAATGGATTGGGGAATACAGGAAAATCTAACAGGAATGGGTGGGAAATGGGCCAAAAACTGACTGGAATTTAATAGGAATACAGCAGAGACTGGAATTGTGCTGGAATAAGGCAGAACTGACTGGAAGGCACAGGATTGGGGGAAAAGCTGACTGGAGCTGGAATGGGCAGGAATGGAGGTGTAGGAATGGGTGTTTTAAAATGGGATATCCTTGTGTTTAAGAGATGGGTGGCTGAGTTTTAGTGATGGGTAGCCATGTGTGTGTTCAAGTGTTTTATGAAGATATATTTGGGATGTTTTTTTGAGGTATTTTGAGGTATTTTGGGGTGTGTTTAGGTATGTTTGAGTGTGTTTGGGAATGTTTTGAGTGTGTTATGGGTCTGTTTGAAGGTGTTATGAAGGTGTTTTTAAGTGTGTTTTGGTGTGTTTCGAGAGTATTTTGGTGTGTTGAGTGTGTTTAAGTGTGTTTAGGTGTATTTTGAATGTGTTTTGGTGTGTTTAAGTGTGTTTTTAAAAGTGTTTTGGTGTGTTTAAGTGTTCTGGTATGTTTTTGTGTGTGTTTAAGTGTGTTTTGGGATGTTTAGAGTGGTTTTGAGTGTGTTTTGGGGTGTTTTTGTGTGTTTTGAGAGTGTTTTGATGTGTTCTAAGTGTTTATAAGTGTATTTGAGTGTGTTTTGGGGTGTTTTGTGTGTTTTGAGAGTGTTTTGATGTGTTTCTAAGTGTTTATAAGTGTAATTTTGATAGTGACAGTTGGAGTATGGAAGAGATTTTTCAACTCAGACACTTCTAAATGCTGCAACACAATTCCAGGGTTATTCCAGATTTCAGTACAGGGTGAAAGTGTAGATTCCAGGATTTCAGGTGGTAGTAGGTGGTTCCAGTGGCTTGTGGTGGTGGTGGTGGTGGTGCTAAGTGGGTGACAGGTGCGCTCAAGTGGTTGCAAAAAGGTCGTTCCAGGTGAAATAATTAGTTTTTTTCTGATAAATTCCAGGTAGTTATTTATTTGTTTTTAGTTCTGGGTCTTTTTTTTTTTATAATTGTTAGTGTTTTCAAGTGGTTTTTATTTAATTTTCCAAGTTTCTTTTTTCCTTTCTAAGTGATAATTAAGTTTCAAAGGTTTTCCCAGGTAATGAATAAAAAATTTCAAGTGTTTTTTTCAAGTGATAATTAAACTTTCAAGTGTTAATTAAGTCACAAAGGTGTTTTCAAGTGTTTTTCAAGTGGTATTTCAGTTTTGAAGGTAATTTTTCAAGTGTTAATTAAGTCACAAAGGTGTTTTCCAAGTGTTTTTCAAGTGTTAATTAAGTCTCAAAGATGTTTTCAGCTGTTTTGAAAAGGTATTCCAGTTTTCAAGGTGTTTTTCAAAAGGTTAATTAAGTCACAAAGGTGTTTTCAAGTGTTTTTCAAGTAGTATTTCAGTTTTGAAGGTAATTTTTTCAAGTGTTAATTAAGTCACAAAGGTTAGGTTAGGTTAGGTTAGGTTAGTTTGGTTAGGTTAGGTTAGGTTAGGTTGGTTAGGTTAGGTTAGGTTAGGTTAGTTTAGGTTAGGTTAGGTTAGTTTGGTTAGGTTAGGTTAGGTTAGGTTAGGTTAGGTTAGGTTAGGTTAGTTTGGTTAGGTTAGATTAGGTTAGGTTAGGTTAGGTTAGGTTAGGTTAGGTTAGTTTGGTTAGGTTAGGTTTGGTTAGGTTAGGTTACGTTAGGTTAGGTTAGTTTGGTTAGGTTAGGTTAGGTTAGTTTGGTTAGGTTAGGTTAGGTTAGTGTATTCAAAGTGGTATTCTAGTTTTCAAGTGTTTAATTAAATCTCTTAAGGTGTTTATTAATTTTCCCTCAAGTGTTTTCGGTCATTTAATTAAGTTTTGTCATGAGTTTTCAAGAGGTAATTCTGTTTTTCAAGTGATTTCAAAGTGATTTTCCCAGCGCAATATTGATCTTAAGCGCTATGTAACTATTCCAGGTGCAAATAATCAATGTTCTCAGGTGTTCTGTGGCTCAATTAACATTTGCAGGTGTTACAATCAGTCTCAGGTGAACATACATAAGAACATAATAAATAATGCAAGGTGCAAGAAGGGAGCAGGCTTACACGTGGCAGTCCCTCTATGAAACACACCTACCTATTTCCATCTGCTATCCCCATGGATCCATAAACTATCTAATGTCTAATCTTCTCTTAAAGCTGTCTAGTGTCCTACCACTAACTACATGATTACTGAGTTCGTTAACTCATCTACCAATCGATTTGAGAACCAATTTTTTGCTATCTCCTTCCTAAACCTAAATTTTTCAAGCTTGTACCCGTTAATTCTTGTTCTACCCTGGT
>NW_026973763.1:190000-215000 GCF_035594125.1 Scylla paramamosain | reverse complement strand
CTCCTCCTCCTCCTCCTCCTCCTCCGCCTCCTCCATCACCTGTGGGAGAGAAAAAGAATATTTTAAGTGTTTATGTGGTTCTCTTCTTCCTCTCCTCCTCCTCCTTCTCCTCCTTCTCCTCCTCCTCCTTCTCCTCCTCCTCCTCCTCCTCTTCTTCCTCCTCCATTACCTGTGGGAGAGAAAATAAGTGATTTTGAGTAAATAAATAAATAATTGAATAAGTAAATGTTTTTTCTCATTCTTATTTTCTTTTCTTTTTCTTCTTCTTCTCCTTCTCCTCCTCCTCCTCATCCGTCATCTGTGGGAGGGAAGATGAGGTAAGGTGTGGGAGAGAGAGAGAGAGAGAGAGAGAGAGAGAGAGAGAGAGAGAGAGAGAGTATTTGGTGGGACATGATATAGTTTACTTGAGTATCCGTTGCAAACTCAGAGAACGGGACAGCAACTTATAAAAGAAAATGTATGTAAACAAACCTTTCCCTTGTCTGTCTGTCTGTCTGTCTCTCTCTCTCAAAGGAATCTTGTATGTGTGTGTTTTTCAAGCAAAGGTATATTAATTAATAGCGCTCTCTCTCTCTCTCTCTCTCTCTCTCTCTCTCTCTCTCTCTCTCTCTCTCTCTCTCTCTCTCTCTCTCTCTCTCTCTCTCTCTCTCTCTCTCACAAGGTTGGGGGCCACCACTAAGTCTGCCTTCAACATATCTATATTACTTCTATCTTTTTAATCTGCTGACCTCAAAATGCAGATAAGCCATTAAAATTTACCATCAGCATTATGAATTTAGTTGCATATATATCCACAGTTCAAATTACAATAAGACCGATTTAATGAGAAGGCCCTTGAGAGAGTCAAGGCCTGCTTCAGGTGTGAGCATTCACATAATATTCACTCATGCACCTTACAAATCATCATATTACACAGTTTTTTGTTTATAGAAGGATGTGGACAAATAGAAAAGAAATTTGAAATGTTGAGTGATGAATGAGTAGTGACGTTCAGGGTTACTTGTTGTTTGTGATGTGTGAGACAAGTGCGTTCATTGATGCACCTCACAGAAAAGCACACTGCAGAAATGTTATTGCTTATAGAAGTATCTGTCTGTCTATAGACCATACGGCGACGGTGTGCACTTAGGAAGGAACTTCCCAGTGGGCAAATGTCACGTAATTCACGTGGAATACACGTGGATCCTGCACGTGGATTACTCATGGATATTTGATGGAAAATGCAAAATCGAATTCACGTGAAAATGAACACGTGGAATACACGTGTACAAATTCACGTGTAATACACGGTAATATCTGGTGGAATAATCCATGTGTTTATTTATCCGTGAATTATCTGAGCTTTTGTAGTTGATTCCAACAAGTTTGAAGGCTGCATTATCGTGCTCTGGTAATCTGCATGTCATCAGTGCATCCAGTCTCTCAGTATATGTTTCTGTATCATTTACGTAAGCTATAGTCGAATAGGCTATTATAAACAGAAACATATCCTTTACGAGACCGCACATTGTTGACAGGCAGGCTGGTAGAGCACGATAATGCAGCCTTCACACTTGTTGAATGCAACCATAGTACTGTGCAATTTCAGAATACAAGGTAGGCATGTAAAAAATACAAGTAATACAGAAAGTGTGTATATATATATTCTTCAGTCTTACACTTTTTCATAAATTTAATAATCTTCATCCTTGTAAAAATATCAAAACCAAAATAATTTCCATATTTTATGAAAAAAAAAAAAAGTTAGTGCTTGCATTTTTATATATAAAGGCTTTCAAGATATCTGACTTGAATGAAGAATAACTGCAATATATAAATGGATGATCCCAGTAATACAAAAAATTAAAACTTTGTTTAGCCACAATCCATCCATAGCCTGACACCTGCTCCTATGCATTACCTCCCCATGCCATGGTCCAGAACAGCAGAAACCACCCTTGAACTGTGAGGGTGACCATCCGCCATCCCGGGCCACGACTCAATAAATGGGTTCCCATGGCACTTGTGCCTAGCATTATCCCTGGGCATGTGCCACAAGTGGGACTATAAAAGGTAGAGAAGAATGGGCAGATCCCCAGCCTAGTGTCACCCTAAACAGTAGAGGTATATAGAACAAGAGAAAGACAGAAATGGCTATGGGAAGTAAAGGACACCAACCCTCACTCTGACAAAGAGTCAGCCCACCACTCGGAAAAGTAAGAGAACGTAAAAGAAAATGGACAGAAAGCAAAGGGAAATGAGAAGGGAAAATATGTCAAGCGGTAAAAAGACCTGCTATGGGCTAGTAAAAGAGATCCCCACCCAGGGCCAGAATCAGTCGCCTCTTACGGCACACAGCCGACATGGAGAGGGCTACATTCTAGTATCTATGTAGCCCCAGGGGGAATATATGCAAAGAATACCAGGCCTGCCACAAGTACACAATATGCTTAAAACAATACAGACCACAGTTGTCAATGAAATTAAGCATTTTGTGAATTGATACTTGTGTAGCTCCATACTTTTTCATTTACGTAAAAATACATGGGAACCTAAGTGGTAGGCAAAAGCAAAATTATAAATTAAAATGTTATATCTATTACTAAATTACAAAATAAATAACTGTTAATAATACTAGTTTGCTTTTATAATCTGAGATCATTAATATCATCTCACATAAATATCATGAGGTAATATCCCAATCGGTTCAAATTTTACAGCAGTAAGTCTCTCTCCACATCTTAAAACCATTCTTAAGCTTGAATCCCATAACGACAAGTTGAAAGAACCAGGACCAGGTTAGCGTGGTGGCGGGAACAGCTTGTCTGAGGTTCGGTTCTCGGCGGTCCTGGTTCTTTCATTCTTAAGCTTCTCTAACATCCCCCCTTATACTGTTTACACATCAATAAATTTTGTCATTCTGATAGAAAAAGAGCTTCTTTAAGAGAGAGAGAGAGGGGGGAGGAAGGGAAATGTACACATAGTTACAATATATAAGGTCATCTGTGTACAATCAGTCATGAGATAAATTTACCAGCATTTTTTTAGTAACATACAAAATGAAAATACTTTATCTAGTCATACCCACTGCCACCAGAAGTCAAACCCGGGTCTCTTGAGTGAGAGCCAGGCAGCAAGACCCCTACACCACAGTGGTGTAGTGGTCTTGCTGTCTGGCTCTCACTCAAGAGACCCGGGTTAGACTCCTGTTGGCAGTGGGTATGACTAGATTTTTCACTGCGCTATTGCAGTTCATCTTGGTATGAAAATACTTTACTTCACCAAGGTCATGCATGAGACAAAGATTGGTTTGTTTTAACATTCTTGCAGATCTTAACTGATTGTAAGTACCATTTTACATCAGCTAATTTTCATTTTTCAATTTTGGAGCATTACGCAATTTTGCTGCAACTATCATTTGTATTTCTGTCACATTTGAATCTGAGAACTTTTTAAGCACGTCACCTTGGTCATGGCTTCTTCTTCGGTGAGGTGTGTCATGGTGTCTCCTGTCATGGTGGTCAAGATTGTCACCTCGATCATGGTTTCTTTTTTGGTAAGGCGTGTCATGATGTCTCCTGTCATGCTGGCCACTGCCATCACTGTTGTCAGATGACTTGGATGTCTTGCTGGATACCGAATCTTTTGTTGCACTGCACTCCATCATCCCATGGGTTCTGGTGGACCGCATATCCAAAGACACCTTAGGAGGAGGTGTTGGAAGTACAACCTGTGAAGGAGCAGAAGCTACCTTATCTTGAGAGGTTGTGACCTGTGGCTTCTGTGAGGCTGGCTTCATGTGGACAGCTTCTGTGGAAAAATCATTACATATTACAAAGACACGAAAAAAAAAAAAAAAACTGTGAAAGGGCTTGGTGTTGGGGGCTGTCAAAGACAAATAAAAGGAGTCAGTGAATAGTCCGGGGAAACCCTTCACCTGTAAATGTTTACAGTCAGACACTTTGTAGACAAAAATGAGATTGAAGAAATTTGCTAACCAAACCACTTTGTGTTTTCCCAGCTATCCCCCACCTCTCAGTTCTCTCAGTTTGTCAATCTAATTATTAATGAACAATAGTATTGCTGTTGTATTCACTGTTATGATTTTCTTCTTTCATAAATTGTTTTCAAATATGACCAGGTATGCCTACCATGTAAGTTTTCACTGCTGACAAAGTCATCAGGCAGATTTTTCTTACAACGTTTTCTCCTTTTTCTCATGAGTAGACCTTCATCAGGATCACTGTTGCTCTCAGAACTCTCCACCGTAGATGTCAGATGGTAGGTATCGCATTCTTGAAAACTATCTGAGGGGGAAAAAAATAAATAAAAAAATAATATATATATATATATATATATATATATATATATATATATATATATATATATATATATATATATATATATATATATATATATATATATATATATATATATATATATATATATATATATATATATATATATATATATAGCGTTGATGAAGTTTCTTGAAATACTTGGGTTATGAACAAGACATACTCAGTACCATAACTTTATTTTGCACTAAGTTTCGCCACTCAGACTGCTGGCATCTTCAGTCTAATAGAATAAAATACATATTAAATTTACAATTACACCAAAATACTTAAAATATTATAATATAAGATTCCACACCAATACCTCTTATATTAGCCTGAAGATGCCATCAAGTCTGAGTGGCGTAACGTAGCGCAAAATAAAGTTACGGTACTGAGTACATCTTGTTCATAACCCATATATATATATATATATATATATATATATATATATATATATATATATATATATATATATATATATATATATTGCATACCTCGACCACTGCCCATCTCAGGCGCCAAACATTTCATTACCAGCCCTAAATTTTTGTGACATTTATCTCAATCAGGTACAGCTAAAAGGCAACAAAAATGAGCATTTCTGAGGTGAATAAACATGAAAGTGAACGTCATCCAATAACAGCAAGATAATAGTAAAACACCAACCAGAAGTGATCTTCACTTTTTTCAACATAAACTTTCTCCATGATGCAGGGTCTGGTTCTTGCTGATTATGAAGGGCATTCTCAGCATTAACTCCTTGTGGCCAAAACAAGGTTTGGTTCTCTTCTAATACCCAGCTGGATGGCACCACACCCTCTTCTTCTTTCTTACCCTCCAACCAAACTGCTCGTTTCCACATTCTAAATATAAAATATAATTAATCAATGGGCTATGTTCATGCTTTGCATATTTTGTTTCATTAATAACATCAGCAGTAAGATATTCAAGTACGAATAATACAATATTTAAAAGCTAGGCATGTTGGCAGTTTTACCTCTTCAGATAGGTATATGACAAGAATAAAAACCTAATTTCTATATTTTAAATGTAGTATAGAAACAATTACCCATGTCTCAACCTGACAAAATCCTCTTCATAAGCCGAAGAGCAGCACTCCGGGCTGTACTGGCACACAAGGCACAAGGGAGACGAAGAGGAGAGTGAAGATGCAGATGAACAGTTTTGAGACAAAGAACAATGGCCATAAGAGAGATACATAACAAATACAACTTGTGTATGAAGACTAAAATCCTGCAGATCTGAAACGTTTTGCTTAACTTCTCTTTACTAAACACATATCAGTCATGAGAATACACCATGTACAACTGCTCACCTAACTGGAAATGTCATGTACAACTGGTACTAAAACAACACCATCTTTGTATGGCAATTTTATCACCTTTCTATGCAGCTGCTCTAAGTGAATTACTTTCTTTTTTAAATTACTCTTATTTTTCATAAACACAATGTTAATGAGTTTAGAATTGCATGGTTCAGTAAAAAAATTTTCAGTTTGGCTTTGACGAAGAACATCACATTCATAGTAGACATCATTTTTTAGTTTCCTAAGGAACACAAAATCTTCATTTTTTAACATGAAACAATTATTTTTGTATTTTGTAGATATATATATTCTGTGATTAGCTTCTGTCACTTTTGATTCATTAAACATTTTCTTTTCTGCAAGTCTTTTGAAAACTTGAGAAACTGGATTGTTTGATGACCTCACTAACTGCTTTATTTTGTGAAGTTCATTCTCGTATGGGAAAGCACAAATGTCATTAAGGGAACACTGGTAATTCTCTACATCATCTACCAAGTGAAGAAGATTATGAACATTATATACAATAAAACTTTGACCATATATATATCTCGACACTGTTGTACAAAACACTTAAGTAATTCTCTTGCATATGGTAAGTAAGAATTTCGTATTTCATCATTGGAATTCAATAAAACTGATAAGGACACAGTAAGCAAAAGACTGTTTTTGTATATAATAGGAACAACATCTTTCAGGACAACAATACTTGTGTATAATATATACTGTCTAAATTCGGTGGCCTTCCAGCGATCAATTACAGCTAGTGATCGTGGCTGTCTAGCAAATTCACTTGGTAGTTTGTTGGAAAGACTCTCTAAAGAAGAAGAAATTAAACTTATTTGAAGCTGAGAGAGTTTGCATTTCTTAGAACCTCTTATGAGGAAAAGTAGCATTCTTCTGGTAACACCAAGGCAAATCATATGCATGTAATCCAGTGGAAACCCTTTCACGCAAGATATTCCATACTGAATCAAAGGACTTTTTCCTAACTGATGAGAATCCCTGTACTGTTCCTGATTGAATTTCTCATCAGATCTTTCATTACAGGGTTGTGCAGAGTCTAATACAAGAACATGTGATTGCCAGGTTCCTTTAATTTCACATCTCTCACATGAGTAATACCCATTGTGCCCTTTTATGCATTTGATAAATGAGCATGCAGGTGCATCACAAATAAATGCAACTATTCTTACTGCCAGTCTTTTCCCTTCAAAAACTAAACCATTTTCAGAAAGTTGCTTATATTCTTGAAGAAAATCTTCCAAAAAACTGTCAATAGAATCTGGTTTAGTCTTTCCACAATACAGAGCAACTAATGCTGGCTTAAAGCAGCTGAACTTTATCAGTATAGGCCAGAACTGTTCATTGCTTGATTTATGTAAAGGAATACCATCTATGTTTACACTGAGTTTAACCGAATCATTTTCTTTTACAAATGCTGGATGAGTCTTCAATATATTTTGCAAACATGAACCAATACCAAAATAATAATAGTGTCCTCCACATTTTTCTAATACCTCTACATACCTTGGAGTTTCCATCAAAGTGCGTGAATCTTTAGGTAGATTATGCCCATTATTCCTCAACAGCTCCAATAATTCATTTGCTGCCTGGCGTGTAATGTTATTTTTTGATGCCCATAAAGCTAATCCTTCTTCAAGTGCCAAATCAGATATATGGTGGTGACTCTCATCATCTGTGCTTAATTCTTCTGGTGCAGTTACTATCAAGGGGGATAAGGATGTACTTTCACAACTGTCCTGGTCAGAAAAGCTTAAAGATGGGTCAGAGTTATTATGGTAAAGTTTGGGAATTTTGGTGTTTTGATGAACCCAGTCAGCTTCCTCTTCACTACTACTAACCAACAGTTCCTTGAGCTCACGTTGTATCTGCCTGTATCTTTTATGGTAAGACATAATTAATTGAGAAGAGACTGTGATCAAAAGTCAGGGAAAAATAGGAGAGTTAGAGTAGTGGTTTAGCACTCTGAAAGATAACAAATGAAATATATTAGTTTAGAGTACACAAAAACAAATTAAAGTAGTTCTGCAGTTTACACAAAACACAGAGTAGCTTAAAGATTACATACTACAACACAAACGAGCTCAATGATTACACACAACACAAAGTAGCAAAAATTTGCCTTCTGAAGAGAGTTTCAGTATGACAGTGATATAGGTGATCAGTCAGACTTTAAAGGTCCGTAAAGTAAATTTGAAGCAGTACATCATGCATAGATAGAACATTCAATAAGACATTATATATACATACTCACTTTAAGTTGTCTCAACAGAGGGAAAGAATTAATGGATGGAGTAGCTACCACCAGTTACAAGTTGAGATTGATCCAGCCCATACAGTAGCAGGATACGCTCTTCCTGAAATTAATTGTTACTAATGGTCTGTCTGTGCAAATTTCACATCACATCCTAGTAAAATTAATTTCCTAAGTTTGAAAACATTCTATCTGACCTCTTCAAAACTAGTTACTATTCAGTAACTGATAATTTACAGACAAAAGTGGTTTTACCACTACACACATGAAAACTACTGCAGCTATATTAACAGGCTTAGTATGCATATGGGGAAGTAGAAATAATACCAGTGATGTTTCTGGCAGAAATGCCATAAAGAAATTGCAAACACTGCATTTTTAGCATAATGCATCCCAGTTAAAGAAAAATACATAGCTATATACATTTTCGTTGTCACTAAATTCATAACAGTATATCATGTTAGTAGTACTATAAGGTGTATTTCTGTATTTTATTATTAATAACGCATCATAAATCACTAATAACCACACAAGTGAGAAGTGAAGGGATCAAAACCCTCATGGTAATTGTGGGTCTTGCCAAATTTGCCCTATGTGGCTTCCTCCACCCTAAAACTCCGCCTTCCCGCCACGTCTTAAAGTTTGTTGGTGCTGGGAAAACGAGGAAAAAAACAAACCAGTAATAACGCCGAGAAAGGACTCTACACTTTTACCCATAATGACTACTTGAACAAGGAAGGGGGTGGCAAACCCTTCCTTCCATTTTGGCAGGTAATTTCTGGAAAGGTTAGGTTAGGTTAGCTTAGGAAATCTTGGGTTTGGTTAGTGAACAATAATTAAGGCAATCATCTAAACTTTGTATATACTTGGCCTAAAATATTTTGCAGTATTATTATAGCAGAGGTCAGATTAGGATTTTCGGGTTGAAACTACTTTCTTTTTATAGATTTCGATGTGCTATTTATAAATTGGCAATTTTTTGGTTCGTAAAAAAAATACTTGCCCCTCACCACCACCCCAATACTTCGAATCAGGTTAGGTTAGTGGGTTAGGTTTGGTTTGGTTTGGTTAGGTTATTTTAGGTTAGGTTAGGTGGGGAAATGAAAAAAAAATTGGTTATTTTAGATTGTTTTAGATTAGGATTCATTAGTTTTAGTGGTAATATTTTACTTTAGCTACACCAAAAGATTACCTTACCTACGGCCTTGTTTGCCTTACTGGAGTCTTACATTATGGTTAAGGTTTCTATAAGTGTCCCCGCCGGGTCTCTATCCCCATTACAAGGTAAGATATTGCATTAATTGAATTAATATTTATCTTACTTTACGGGGTTCTCGAGTGTAGAGGTGTTAGACCTGTTTAATAAATGGGTGTCTTAATGACAAAAGATCTTCGGCCATGTATTCAAATATAAATAAGCGTTGTTCATTACCCCAAAACCATGGCAAGACGGCCAGGTAGGTGAGTGATATGTGGCGTTAGGTTATGTGCACCCGACTATCCCTTGATGTTTGTAAATACTTTGGGTGTATAGCACACTTTCCAGCCATTTCTTCAGTTTATAGTCCTCTGTTCTTTTAAAAAATTTCCGGGCTGGCGTGCTAGCCATTGTGGGGTTCCCTCGGGAGCCCAACCAGGTAAGAACCACTCCACTCAGGCCCCACCCCACTCCACTCCACCCCGGTAGGGTCATCTCTGGATAAGAGGTGACGAGCACACCTATCACTAACGTAGGGCAGACAGGCGTCTTCTCGCACAGCCGCTGCAACTCACATAGCCCCTAGAGCAGATGAAGAAACACTCTAGGACTAGATTCACTGCCACCTAAAAATTCTTGTCCAACACTCTCTCCAATCACGCTCTCCCTTTCCTTGTACACTCCACTGACATCCTACACTTTGCCCACAGGTAATCCTCACACTTGAATACATCACTACATACCTGCTATTTGCTAGCACAGCCACGAAAGGCTCCAAAACAGCCTGAGACTTCCTGAACTGTCCCTGTCTTTCCCACAGTTTTCGCGTCAACGGCCTGGCACGTACAAGGCAGACCATCCGAGCAGCGCGTTGCGCAAACTCCCTCGCCCTATTATTTTAGCTTACTATGGTGATAATTCCTTAATATATTCCAACAATGCTACCCTGAAATCTATTTCATAATACATAATATGATTACTTTGTGGTTTGCCAGCATTTACGGACAACAATAGAGAAAAATTCAAATTCAAATTAAAATAATTTATTGATGTAAAGAAAATAAATACATCAGAGAGAGAGAGAGAGAGAGAGAGAGAGAGAGAGAGAGAGAGAGAGAGAGAGAGAGAGAGATGAATACTCAATTTAATCTCCGTGTTTCAGTGACTGCATGGTGCATTGCCTGGCGGCCGGGTAGACTATTTGATTTAGCGGGCAGCTCAAAATTTTGTAGCCTATATATATGTATGAAGGTTGCGAATATATGGATTATCATTAGTAGGCTACAGATGAAATATAACAACTAAAATTAATCAAGGTGGATGTATAATGTTCTGGACTGACCTTATTTTTACTATTTTATTTTAAATTTAATGTTAACAAAAGCATATAATTAACGCCCAGAATGCCATTTTTAGTAATGTATTATCACGTGAATTCAAGTACCAGATTTATGCGTGTATAAAATTACTAAAGAAATCACGTGATTTCTTTTTCCAGTTATTCACGTGAATCTGGTAACCAGTTATCCATGTGGAAAAGACGTGGAAATTTAGTGAATACTTGCGTACTCAAGATTTCACCAGAAATCCATGAATAATCCACATCGAATTCACGTGCCGTGCCCATTGGGTTGTATCCATGCTGTTGGGTGTCTCTGTGTGCACAGCTCTACATGCCATGCAAGTAAAGAGCACTCCATATCTTTTAAGTTCTTTATGCCCCTCTTTGACATAGAAAGGGCCAAACAAATCTACTGCTGAGTATTTAAAAGGAGGTGATGGTTGTAGTCTGTCACTAGACAGATGATGATGCACTTTGAAATGTGCCTTGATGCTAGGGATGATCCTCCTACTATCCAGTATCCACATGACCTGATTTCATTTAAAGTTATGCCCCTGACTTGATGGTTTGTCCTTTTGTGATGGTGGCATATTATCAGCTGGGTTATGTGTGATGTTTTGGGGAGGATGACTGCATGTTTGGATTCATCTGTCAGATTAGAAAGCCTCAATCTTCCTCCTCCTCCTCCTCCTCCTCCTCTCATGATACCATTTTTGTCAATGAAGGGATCTAACTTATATAGAGGGAACTGGTCTTGTCTATCACTTTTGTTCCCTTGCCATTGTCTCCTTTAATTAAAGAATTATGGTTAGCAGATGATTTCAGTACATTTACCTACTTTTGGAATGCCTTTGCTTGCAGTTGTTTTATAATTAGATTTTCAGCTTGTGACACTTGTGCTACATTTACTGGCTTATATGTGTTTCCCTTGACTTCAGTAGTGCCATCACCTTTTCCTCTGAAGCTGTTCAGAAGCTTGAGGCATACAGCAACTGCCCTCTTTGCTTTAAACCAATCAGAAAAATACTTCTGAAGTTTTTCTAGTATATCTGTGGGCTGTTGTTGTGTACCTACAGCATGGCATACAACTTTCTTCACTTAAGGATCATTCTCATTTATGACCTTGTACTGGGAATGGCTATCCATTTTGCTATGTTGCCAAAGGAATTGTGGGCCGTTCCACCAGATCTTGCTCTTACACAATTCATCCGCTGTCATGCCTCTAGATGCATGATCTGCTGGGGTATATATATACTGTGTCTCTACAAATTTCCACTGATCTGGTGAAGTGTGATCTCTTATTGTTTCTACTCTATTTGCAGCAACATATACATGGAATCTCTTTGCTTCATTTGCAGTGTAACCAAGGACTACTTTGCTGTCTGTCCAAAATACTTCTTCCACATTATTATACTCAAGTTCTCCCTTCAAGAGTTTATGGATTCTAACTGACACCACTGCTGCTGCTGCTGCTGCTAGTTCTAGTCTGGGAATTGTTATGGTTTTTAGAGGTGTGACACGTGACTTTGCCATTACTAATGCACAATGAATTCGGCCAGTCTTGCTAATTAATGTAATATATGAGCACTGGCCACATCCCTCTTGACAGGCATCTGAAAAGTGATGGAGTTCAACCTTTCCTACTTCCCCAAAGTCATGGGGTTTGTAGCATCTAGGTACCTTTAGCTGATCTAGTTTGTGCAGCTCATCCTTCCATTTTATCCATTTAGGTTTGACATAATCTGGCACCTCATCATCCCATTCAACTGCATTCTTACATAATTCTTGTAAAATTTGCTTTCCAGTCAGTATGAGAGGTGACACCAGACCTAATGGATCATATATAGAGGTCACTGTTGACAGAATGCCTCTCCTGGTGAGTGGCTGGTCTTTCACCTTTATTCTAAATTGAAATGTGTCAGATTCTATGCACCACTCAACTCCCAAAGTTCTTTCTATAGGCAGTGTGTCTTCATTCTTACTAAAATCCAAACTTTTAATTCCATCTGCTCTCTCATGAGGAGAAATTGCAGCTAATACAGCTTTGTTGTTGTTTGACAAGAACTTATGAAGGTTGAAACCTCCCTTGTAACATAATTCTTTGCTCTGCTGAATAAGAGTGACAGCTTCATCCATTGTAGCTACTGACTTCAAACCATCATCAACATAAAAGTTGTTTGTTACAAACTTGGCCGCATCAGATCCACACCCCTACGTAGTCATCTGCAGCTTTCTTAAGTGCAAAGTTGGCTACACTTGGAGATGATGTAGCTGCAAACAGGTGAGCTGTCATCCTGTATTCAGCTATCTCATTATTAAGGTCACCATTTTCCCACCAAAGGAATCTTAACCTATCTCTGTGTTCTGGGTTGATCTTCACTTGATGGTACATTGCTTCACTATCACATACAACTCCAATGCTTTCTTGCCTAAACCTACACAACACTCCAATAAGTTTGTTGGTAAGGTCTGGGCCTTGTAACAGGTGACTGACTGACTGACTGACTGACTGACTGTTTAATGACTGGTTCCTGTAGTTTGCACTACAGTCAGAGACAACTCTCGGCTTCTTTGGCTTTCTCGGATGATAGACTCCATGATGTGGAATGTACCAGACCTTACCGTCATTCCTAACTAAATCCTTTGTGGGTACAACCTCTGCATAACCCTTTGTAATCATATCATCCATGAACACTTTGTAATCACCTTTGTGTTGATTATCCTTCTCAAGTTTAGCTCTTAACAAACTTGTTGAGTCTCTGCTCTGCTAATAGTTTGTTGTTTGGAAGCTTGACGTTATCATCTTTAAGAGGAAGGGGCAACTCATAATGGCCATCCTTCAGCTGATGTACTCCTTCTTTCATCTTACTCATAAATAATAAACCTTTTACCTTCATATGATAATGGAGTGTCAGCTGACTTTCTATCACTGAAGTCAAGTTCAAACATATCTCTCACTTGAGAAGGATTAATCATCTCTTTGGTTTTAGTAGGAACCACTAAGAAATTAACCCTCTTTTCTTCATTGATTTCTACTTCTTGTGTCACTGTTCTGTAGACTACCACTGTATCCTCCAATGGACTTGAATGGGGTGGGTTCTACCAATGATCCCCCAACCTAGCTCTGTCCTACGAGCATAGGGATGCTTCTTGCTATCACCTGCTATTTGCTCTTCTGCCATAATGGCTTCTGCACAGTCAAGACCAATGAGGAGGAGTCCTACTATGTCAACGTTTGGGTCATATTTCATTAGTTTGTCAGAGACTGCCTTTAAGTGGGGCCAGTCACAAGCAGTCTGGGGCCTTGGTATCTGACTCCGTCCAGCTGAACAAATGTTTTCTGTTGAATGTGCTGAAGGGACTGATATTTCCACTTCTTCATTATAACCTCTTACTTTAATTAAGTCCATGAATTTTGATAGAATCAGTGATTTGTTTTCCACTTATTGTGTGGATATTGAGTGACACTGATGGTCCACTAACTCCCAATTTATTCAGAGTGCTTTCCTTGATGAATGAAGCATCAGACTGCTGCTCATCCAGCAGGGCATACACTAAAACTTTATTCTCTCCATTACTAACATGATGTAACCATACAGGAACTATCATCATGGTGTGCATGTCGTGTGTCACTGATTCTGTAACTTTGACCTTATTTGCTACTACTGTGGGTTTATCATCTTTAGGCTGAGTTGCTTGTGCTGGCACCCTTTGGCTCTCAGTTCTTGTCATGTCATCATTGTGAAGAGCTGTGGGATGGTATCTCTGACATACTTTACAAACTTTCCTTCTTCTACAATCCTTTCCTTTGTGACCCATTGTTAGACACCCTGTACATAACCATTTTTCTTTAGCAAATTTGTACCTAGTATTACCATCAAGTTTGGCAAATTCCTTGCAGTCATCTAAATCATGATCCTTTGTACAGTAGTGACAGAATGGTCCTTTCCTTTCCAGGTCCTTGGGGATACTGTTTGTTGGCTTGTACATTTACTTTACTTTGGAATGACATTAGTTTTTCCTCAATTGCTTTGGCCATGAAAGTTCTACCCCCCTCTCTTCTTTGTCATGATGTTTGATTCCCTTGGTTTCCAATTGGTTGCCCTTGTGTGAGTTTTGATCCAGTCATTTACTTCCCTACTTACTGAATTCCAGGAAACAAAAGGATTGCTTGCTCCCTTTGTATCTTTGTGGACAAATTGACATAACATTTGCAAGGGTGGGTGGTGGTCTTCATTGCTACTAGGGGTGTTGTTATTACTGTTAGTATCAAGATATATCATTGCTTGCTTTCTCCAGTCATGAACAATGTGTTCAGGGAGTTTTGCTAGCACCTTTCTCTGCTCTCTAGGGTCATTCAGAAATGACAAATAAGAAGTGTGGTTCATTGCAGCTAAACAGCACTTCAAAAAATCTGAGAATGCTGTTAATGCTGGACCATTATGTGGAGAGATTGGTAGCCAATTCATTAACTTTTTTGTGTAAGCATCAGCTATGATGCTTTTGTTTTCAAATCTATCCCTAAGAATTTTCTTTGCTTGCACATAGTCAGCATCAGAGTTAAAGTGCATTAACATTTTAATGGCATCCTTTGCCTCACCAGTTGTATACCTGTCTAAGTAGGCAAGTCTCTCTCTACCAATAGAAGTTGTAGACTCTACATAAGTTTCAAAGTTTGTCAACCAACTTTGAAATTCCATGGGTTCTCCATCAAAGGTGTTAGGTTCTATTGGAGTGAGGCTCCACTTGGGATCAGGTATATTGATTGCAAAGGTTCCCCCAGGATGGGAAAAGGATTGATGATTCTGTCTCACATTATTAGGCATGTTAACATTCAGAGTGTGTCCACGAGAGCTTGGTACAACACTTTGAGCTGTAGGGTTGAGATTTATTACCTGAGGTTCACTAAATATTTGTCCATCTACTTCATTTGTCATCAATTCATGATCTGTATTGCAAGAAGAAGGTTCCTGTGGGTCATGGAATGTAACATATTTGTGAGGCATGGCATTGTCACTTTGTTCATTTGCAATTGCTTGTGCTTTCATTTCATTTTGTGACTCTATGTATTGTTCAAGATAACTTTGCTTCTCTACACTTTCATTACCTGGAACCATTTTTACTTCTTCTTCAACTAAGACCATAAACTTCTGCATTAGCAACTGCTAAATCTCTCTTTCTTTTTCTTTGAGAACATTGCTTCAGCCTCTGCTTTTGTCTGAGCTAACCTAACTTCTGTCTCTGCACACACACTACAATACTTTTAAAACAAACATAAATGAATGGATTTATATAGTAAATTCAGAGCTAAAGAAAAATAGAATAAAAAATAAACAAATAAAGATAAATAAATAAAATAAATAAATGCAGTAATTTAGCATAGTTACCCCAAAAATGTACAAGTCAGTCTGGTTTTCTTTGTTTCCTTGCACTGTTGACTCTTTTCCTTGCATTTCAAAGCAAAACAAAACAAAGTGGCCCTTGGAATGTGTCCCTCCTGCATAAAAGGGCCAGATTCTCAGGAAACCCTTTGTATTATTTGTATGTGCAATATTTTTCTATCCTCTGTGTCTATTGTTTTATGTCCAAAGGATGGGTGGCAGGTTCCATCATCCTTCTTTGTTGTGCAGGCTTTAGTCCAACAATATATGTATCAATCAATCAATCATCTTGGTAATAAAAAGAATAATAACAATAATTTTTAACTTTATTTTCTCGGTTCTATTTCTTCTTTAATAATAATGATGAAAAAATAATAATAATTATATAATTTAATATAACCTAACATAGCCTATCTTAGCTCATAACAGAAATAGGTAGGTCAGTTAAGTTAGGCCAGACTAAACTGCCTTACTTTAGGTCACTCATGTAAGAGAATTATTGATCTTATTGTGCTAAATCCTAAGGACTCCTGCTATCTGATGTCATTCTACTTCTGTTCTCTTTCAAATTTCTCCTCATCTCCCTCCACTCCATTGCACCGCTGTAAAGGGTCTTGGCGCACTCCCTTACCTCCTCCTCCTCCTCTGACGAACAGTTCCAGTGGTACTTGAAGAGGCCGCTCAGTTTAACAAGCTCATTCTGGCTCACCTGGAAGACAAGTGCCAGTGAATTAGTATGGAAGCTTGGGTGAAAATACAGAAGCAGGAAGAGAGTTTCAGAGTGTACCAGTGAAAGAGATAGAAGATTGAGAATGGTGGTTGACTGTTGTATTCAGAATGTGGAGAGAGAGAGAATAGGGGTGAGGGAAAGTAGAAAGTCAAGTCTTGTATAGCAAGGCTGCAGATTACAATTCACCTGTAGCTGTAATCAGTTGTTTACTCATTGATACTCAGTGCCTCCCAGCTGACCCATGCCTCTGGTCTCCTGGTGGCTTTGCTTCTCCCCAGACACTCATCCTAGCACTCCTAGCTCTCCTGCATCATCATAGTACACTAGTGTTGTGAAAACTATCTATATTTTGTGCTGCCCTGTCTAAGAGTCTGGATTAGCACACCTAAAATGAAGAAGCACTGTGTTGTTCCCTGTACTTTGCGTCTTTCTGGTCCAGTGTTGTCTTGATCACCGTGCACTGGTGTTACGAAGCCCTGTGTCTTGTGGCGTCACATCCAACAGTCTGGGATCTGAAGCATCATGGATGTTGTTCAGTGCCTCAAAAACTCAATTCCTCCAATTCAATTCCTATGGTGAGGCCATAGGATGACAGATTAACAAGATTTCTACATCATTAATGGGAGAAACATTCTTGACAACCCTGCTCATCATCTATGTGAGGTTTGAGAAAGTTGTGGTGAGGGAGCAAACCGTTTGTGAATACTGGCCTGTGTGTGTGGCAAACACTCTGCCACAACAGAAAATATTGATAAGTTAAGTCTGGCTTGCTTGAAGTAGGAAGTATTTGCTTGAAGCTTGATGTGCATTAGAGAAAAGAGCTTGCTTAAAAGAGAGAGAAAGAGAAACACGGGGGGGAGGAAATGGAAGCATCTGCATTTGATTTCAAGTATTACAGTTCCTAATAATTGTGGCACCACTGTGAATTACTGGCCATTAAATTTGCTTGGGTTAGATAAAAATTGCATTAATTTTTTTGAGGATCAGTATTTCAGAATGAAAGAATAACAAACACATTTTATATGTGCAATAAAGAGGGATTAATGACAGCTTTAGATATTCTCTCTCTCTCTCTCTCTCTCTCTCTCTCTCTCTCTGTGTCTACCATTCACTCAGTTACCCCTCTGCATTGATACACACCCCCAGACCACCTCCTCGCACCTCCCATCAGTACATCACCACTGCACTCAAGCTCCACTGCTCTCAGCGCCTCACCACCAGACGTTGCAAGGGCCCTATTCTGAAACGCCTTGCTCTCTTGCCATGACTATTTTCCAAGGCCACAGAGATGATCAGCCGGGTTCTCAAGAGTGTTTATCATGTTATTAATGTGGAATTCTTGTTAATATGCCACTAGAACCATAAATACACCCTTAGAAACCTGTGTAACATCAACTAGAGAGCTTTTTTTTAATGTAGTGGAGGTGCAGTGCAGAAGCGTTTGAGAATTTTGAGTCTTATGATCCAACCAGACCAACATTTCAGATACACGCATCACTGTAACCTTCCTTATCTCAGTCATTGAGTTAATGTGGCCAGGCCACATGCTGCTTCTGTCTCCAAGAACACACCTACTCATTTCACTGATATAAGCAACCTTTTCAAAGTCCCTCAGAGCCTCTTCCATTTCTAACAACAACCAATATTTAATGGGCTCCTAAACACACACACACACACACACACACACACACACACACACACACACACACACACACACACACACACACACACACCTGCAAGAATTTGTCTTACCCTTAGCCAGTACTCATCTTATACATATAAACAGCAAAGTGAATGAGTGTTGTGGGCATAGCATTGCACCACTGCCTGCATAAGTTACTAAAGCTGTGACGCACCTCACATGCCTTGCCTGTCACCTTGCCTGTGGTCTGGGGAGGGGTGGGGTGGGGTGTTACGTCGCTGGTGGTGGTGGTGGTGGTGGTGGTGGTTACTGGAGGAGGCTTGGTGAGGGCTGGGGTGGGTGGAGGGTGGCTCAGGCTGGGGGTGGGGGTGGCATCATCATCATCAGCTGTGACACGGCTGGGAGAGTACCTGCAAGAGAGAGAGAGAGAGAGAGAGAGAGAGAGAGAGAGAGAGAGAGAGAGAGAGAGAGAGAGAGAGAGAGAGAGAGAGAGAGAGAGAGAGAGAGTTACAATGTTTAGAATGGAGTCAGTCACGCCAGCCAGCCAGCCTCTCTCTCTCTCTCTCTCTCTCTCTCTCTCTCTCTCTCTCTCTCTCTCATTCATTCATTTTCCTTGTATTTCTCTAAATTTTATTTCTTCTTTATCTTTCTTCCTTTCCTTCTATTTCTTTCCTTTCATCTTCTTTTCCTTCCTTCCTTCCTTCCTTATCGTTTCTTATCTTCCTTCCTTTCTTCAATCTTTTCTTCCTTCCTTCCTTCATTTAATTAATTCACACACACACACACACACACACACACACACACACACACACACACACACACACACACACACACACACACAGGGAATTCTGGAGAGAGAGAGAGAGAGAGAGAGAGAGAGAGAGAGAGAGAGAGAGAGAGAGAGAGAGAGAGAGAGAGAGAGAGAGAGAGAGAGAGAGAGAGAGAGAGAGAGAGAGAGAGAGGGGGGGTGGGGTGTTTTAGGAGGTAATATAATGGTAAGTTATTGTTTTACCTCCAAACCATTCCTCCTTCTCCTCCTCCTCCTTTCTTCTTTATCGTGGAATATCTCTTTATCTTACCATTATTCTCATTCTTGTTCTTTTCTCCTCTTCCTCCCCCCTCTCTCTCTCTCTTTCAAACAAACAAACAAACAAACACGTCTTTTTCTCTCCCTCCTTTTAACTCCCCAAAACTTTTCACTCTCCCATTTCCATCTCTTGAAATTTCCCCATTCTCAGCCCATTAACAGCCAAAACACCCCCATTACCACCCATTAACACATGCAGAGCTCCAGTGACACCCTCTCCCACCCCATTCCCACCCCCATAAACAAACTTACCATCCCCTTCACCCCCAAACACCCCAAAAAACACACCATTCACTCGCTCATCACCCCTTGCCTTACTTACCCAAAGACTTGGCATCGAGGGTGTTGGGGGAGGGGGAGCGGGGGGTGGGGGAGACTCGCTGTTCTCCCCCTTGTGGAACCCCATGGAGAACATCTCTGCCTCGCTCATGATCCGGAGGTCGTCATCAAATACTGTCGCAGGGGGAGAGTACCCATAGCCCTTGCCCTGGGGGAGATGGGGAGATTAGTGTGGGGACGAAATGGGGAGGTTGGGGGAAAGAAGGGTGTAGTGAGACTGGAAGGTAGGTTATGATGGAAATGGGGGAATCAGGGCAGCAGATGGGGAGGTTAAGGTGGGGAGATTAGTCTGGGGAGGTCAGGAGAAGGAAACTGAAGGGAAAATGTGTGCTTAGTTTAAGGTGTGAGATGAGGAGATGGGGAGATTAATTTGAGGGTATGGGGAAATGGGAAGGTTAGGGGAGAGAGGGAAATGGGGAGGTGAGAGTGACGTTTGGAAAGGGAGAAAAATAGGGATTAGTAAGAGGAGATGGGAAGATTCATTTTGGGGAGATTGTGGGAGGTGGGGGGAGGGTAGTGGTGGTATTAGAATGGGGAGATGGGAAAATTTGTTTAACAGAATATGGAGGTGGGGAGATCAGACTGGTGGGGAGATGGGAAGATTGTGTTCGGTTTTAGTGTAACTGGAAAGGTTAATTATATGGGTCTTGTATTTTGGGGGAGGTTAATTCAGGCAGGAGATGGGGAGGTTAGTTTGGGGAGTCTGTTAAGGGCAGTGTTTGTTTGTGTCATTGGGGAGATTACCTAAGACGATTATATCGGAATTCATTACATCAATATATATATATTAAAAAAAAAAAAAAAAAAAAAAAAAAAAAAAAAGGGGAGATTAGTTTGGGGAGATTTGGGAGAGGGGAGGTTAAAATAACAGCGTTGTACACCTGTGGGGAAAATAGACATTAGTACACCTGAGTTAATGTAATTAGCAGAGGCAAAGTAAGGAAGAGGGGAGAGGGGAGGGAAAGAACAGAATCTCCTCTTACTAACCTCCCTATTTCTCTGCTCTGCCTTGGGGCTGTGATGGTGGTGGTGAGAGCCTCCCACTCCCTGGCTGCGCAGCCCCAGCCCCGCCGCTCGTAGGGGTACACCTCACCCAGTGGGGAGGGGGAGCGGCAGGGGGACCTCAGCCCCCGGGAATGGGAATGGCGCGGGGAGTAGCGTGGGGAGCGGCTGGGTGGTGAGCGGCCCCGCTCCGGGGAGGCACGGCGGTCTGGGGGTGATGAGCGGCGCCCCGGGGAGAGGGTAACAGAGAGCGGGTAACACGGTAACACGGCGTGGGGAGCGCTGGGGGCTCCAGCGGTCGCGGGGTGGGGCAGTGTAGTGGTGGTGGTGGTGGTGCTGGTAGCATGGACTGCGCCACCCTGTGGGGCTGGCGCGGCGCCCCCCATCGGGGCTCCACGGGGGGCTGCGGGAGAAGGGAGGACTGATGCTGCTGTGGTACTGCACCACGGGGCTGTGGTACTGGCAGTGGTCTGGGGGCGGGGAGCCCTCGGGGGTGTGGCAGCCGCCACACCCTGAGTAGCCATCTGGCCTGGCGGTGAAGCAGGGAAGCCGCCAGCATGTGGAGGGCGCTCTGGGGTGTGTGGGCCGTGGCAGTGGTCTGGGGGCGGGGAGCCCTCGGGGGTGTGGCGGCTGCCACGCCCTGAGGCCGCCACGCCACGCACTGAGTAGCCATCTGGCCTGGCCGTGAAGCAGGGAAGAGGCCAGCATGTGGGGGGCGCTCTAGGGTGTGCGGGCTGTGGTGGTAGGGGCGGGCTGGGCTGCGGGAGTACTATAATAATAATAATAATAATAATAATAATAATAATAATAATAATAATAATAATAATAATAATAATAATAATAATATTGCTACTACTACTATTACTACTACTACTACTGCTACTACTATTATTATTATTATCGTTATTTTATTAAGTTTGGAAAAAAACGAATAAGAGAGAGAGAGAGAGAGAGAGAGAGAGAGAGAGAGAGAGAGAGAGAGAGAGAGAGCGCTAACGGTTTTTTCCCACGGGAATGGTCGCATGATGCCTTTCTTGCCCGGAAAGCGTCTCTGACTGAAGATGCAATCTATAAATTTATCAGATATAGGATATTTCTGATTTCATGATAAGAAATGTTGGAAAATGTACACCTAAAATGAAACTTCATTTATAATTCTACCACAATTAATAAGAAAGTTACAGATTTTTTCTTTATTTATGCATATTTTTTTAAGTGTCACTGACACATTACCTTTATTCCATTAATATTAATACTACTACTACTACTTCTACTTCTACTACTACTACTACTACTACTACTACTACTAATACTACTACTACTAATATTGCTAATACTACTATTACTACTACTATTACTACTACTACTACTACTACTACTACTGCCTGGCGGCTGACCATACGTACGTACATACATCGAAGGCGTAAGGTCCCGGCCGGCGTGGATTCATGTGTCATGAGCAGGGTGAAGGCCGCAGGAAGCCAAGGCCTGGAAAGTGTTAGCGCGAATCAAGGCGGTGCTGAGGTCCCTGGCCGGCGGCGCGGAATCGTGTGTCATGAGCAGGGTGAAGGCCGCGGCGCCACGCCACCACGGCCCGCGGCGGCCTGATCATGATGACAATAATGTGACCACACCTGTTCACGGGCGGGCGGCGTGCCTCTCCCGGCGGCGGGGGGAAGAGAGAGAGAGAGAGAGAGAGAGAGAGAGAGAGAGAGAGAGAGAGAGAGAGAGAGAGAGAGAGAGAGAGAGAGAGAGAGAGAGAGAGAGAGAGAGAGAGAGAGAGAGAGAGAGAGAGAGAAATATGTAATAATAATAATAATAATAATAATAATAATAATAATAATAATAATAATAATAATAATATCTAAAACATTCTCTCTCTCTCTCTCTCTCTCTCTCTCTCTCTCTCTCTCTCTCTCTCTCTCTCCTAGTGGTAATTTAAAAGATTTCTTAAATGAATTGGAGAATATTATTGTTTGTATCTGGTCCTAAGTGAACTACATTCAACATTCAATGAATATTGAATTGATCCATGTGGTCAACTGGCTGGAATCCAATAAATTATCTCTTAACATAAACAAAACTCACTATATGGTGGTGTGGCTGGTGGTGGGTGGGGCGGGGCTCGGGGGCCGGGGGATGCAGGACGGGGGGCTCGTCGTCGTCGTCGCTGTCATGTCCCCCGGGGGACACCGGCGCCCCTCCGATGGGGGGCACCTCCCGGGGCGGCGAGGCTGGTAGGGACTCCTCCCTGTGGGCAGGCGTGGGGCAGGGCAAGGGGACGGATAAGGGGGGCAGTGGGGCAGCTGCCATGGGAGGAAGGGGGACCGGGGGCTTGGGTCTTGGCAGGGGGTCCTTCTTGGGCCTGGGGATGGGGGATGGCGGGGTGATGGTGAAGGTGACGGGCGGCTTGGGGATGTTGGTGAGGTCCAGGGTGGGTGGGGGAATGGGGATGGCATCCAGGGTGTCTGGGGTGGGGGGGCGGGGCGGGGTGGGTGGGGCAGAGGAGGAGGAGGAGGAGAGGGACATGTTGGAGGGGCTGTGCCTCTCACTCTCTCTGGTAGGGTACGGAATATCCTCTAAATTGAATGTCTTTGCCCCGGATGCCCCGCTGGAGGAGTCCGGGGTCAGGTCATAGTACCCAGACGTGTCGCTGGCCGGGTAGCTCCTCTCTGACCCTGAGGTGACCCGGAATGCCCCGGTTCTGCCCCGTTTTGGCGATGACTCCCTTGGTGACTCCTTGCTATCGACCCCAACCGAGCCAATGGGGAAAGTGGCTCCTCTTCCTCCTCCTCTTCTTCCTCTTCCTTCTCCTGTTCTTGCAGTCTTCTTGGTGGAGTATAAGAGGGGCTTTCACCATTATCCGAGTGTCTGCTGAATCTTCTACCCTCTTCTTGTTCCTCTTCCTCTTCCTCCTCCTCCTCCTCCTTCTTCTTCCTCGAGGTGATGCGTTTATCGTCCTCCTCCTCCTCCTCTCTGCCACTTATTGCAGTCCATTCTTATTTCCTCTTCCTCTTATCTCTTGTAAGTCTTCTCTCCTCCTCCTCCTCCTCCATTTGTACTGAACTATCACTGCTCTTCCTCCTCCTCTTGACCCTCTTCCTCTCTTTCTCCTTCCTCTTCTTCTTTGCCTTCTTATCCAGTTTCTTCTGCCTCCTCTTCTCCTTCATTTGCTTCTTCCTCTTCTTCTTCATCTTCTCCAGGGTCTTCTGTTCTTTCTTCTCCTCTTCCTCTTCCTCCTCCTCCTCTCTCATCCTCTTTCTTCTTCTTTCCTCCTCCTCTTCTTCAGTTTTCATGTAGTCTTCCTCCTCTTCTTTATATAGTGATGTGACCTCTCTCTTGCATCTTCCTTCCTCCTCCTCCTCTTCCTCTTCCTCCTCTTTCTTCTCCTCCTCCTCCTCCTCCTCCTCCTCCTCCTCCATCCACCATCATAAGGAAAGCTTCGTATTCTTCGGTCAAACAATCGGGGAAGACCTTTGCCTCACTCTTCCTTCTCTTCCTCCTCCTCCTCCTCCTCCTCCTCTTCCTCCTCTTCCTTCATCTTCTCTGGGATAGTCTATTCCTCTTCCTCCTCTTCCTTCACCTGTACCTCCTGGTCTTCCTCTTCCTCCAAATTCTTGATTATATTTTTATTTTCCTTCCTCTCCTCCTTCTCTTCCTCCTCTCTCTCTCCCCTCACTTCTGTCCGTCCACTTAATCTTCTGTGTCAGAGTCCCACTTGGACTTGGCCGACTTGTGTGCGGGGGGGCTGGGGCAGGGGGCGGGGCAGGGGGTGGGGTAGCAGAGGCAGGGACACAAGGTACTGTCCTTACTTCCTCTGGCCAGTTGTCAACGTGGAGATACCAGCATTTCTGTGCACGGGTGGGTGGATGGAGCGGACCTGCGTGGCCTGTGCGTCCGTGCGTCTGTCCCTCTCCTTTGCCCTGGGGCGGTCCATTCTGTCGACCCTCTCCGGCCTGTCCCTGCTACGCCGTTCTTTGTTTCTGTTCAGCCGAGCCTCGTTCTCCTCCGGCCGGACCTTCCTGGTGCAGCCCTTGGGCTCAAAACGCTTCAGCTCCTCAGGGGTGTCCAGCAGCTTGGCAATCGGGGCCAGGCCAGGACCGTAAGGGTTGAAAATTATGTTCTTTAAACCCAGCGCCTGTTTCAGTCTGGATTCCTCGTCGCGAATCTGTACGATTATTGATACTTTCTCCTCCTTCTTCTTCTTGCCTGCCGTGGGGGGGCCACTGTCAGGGAGGGGGTCGGGCCAGGGGGTGGGCCGGCTGAGGTAGATGAGGCTGTTGCGTCGCTGGTGGTGGTGGTGGTTGTGGTGGTGGTGTGGAGGGGTACTGAAGGAGGCTTGGTGAGGGCTGGGGTGG
>NW_026973763.1:135000-175000 GCF_035594125.1 Scylla paramamosain | reverse complement strand
TGGTAGTGGCGGTGCTTGGCTTGCTATTAAAAATGAGCATAAGACTTACCCAATAGACCCCCTTGAAAACAGTACAGGTTATCTGCAGTGTTTCTCCTGTTAATAATGTAGAAATCTTACTAATCTGTCACTGGAATCATTAAAACACCCTTAAAGACCTGTATCATTTCATTTCGTGGATAAGTATATTTGATTCTTTCTCTCTCTCTGTATCTTCTTCTTCTTCTTCTTCTTCCTCTTAGTTCTATTTATATTTTTTTTCATTCCATCTCTATGTAATTCGTAACATTTTCCTTTTGTTTTTGTACATAATTTTTTTTCTATGTAATTTCTATATTTGTTAGTGGCGGTGCTTGGCTTGCTATTAGAAGTGAGCATAAGAATTACCCAATACAAGTCTTCTTTATTTATTTATGGCGATTTTATTAAGAATTTTATCTGTTATTATTTACTGAACTTCTGGTGTATATATATAAGATGTTTTTCACTAAAATAGATCGAAGTTAGATTATAATAATTACACACTGACAAATAAATAATTCCACTTTTTTTTATATATTCTGAAACCACCATTACTTTCAAGAGGGTTTAGTTGAAATGATGCAGGTTTTTAATGGTATTTTAATGGTTCTAGTGACAGATTAGCAAGATTTCTACATTATTAACAGGAAAAACACTCTTGATTACCTGTAGTGTTTTCAAAAGGGTCTAGTTGAAATGATGCAGGTTTTTAATGGTGTTTTAATGGTTCTAGTGACAGATTAGCAAGATTTCTACATTATTAACAGGAAAAACACTCTTGATTACCTGTAGTGTTTTCAAAAGGGTCTAGTTGAAATGATGCAAGTTTTACATGGTGTTTTAATGGTTCTAGAGATAGATTAGCAAGGTTTCTTCATGAACTGGGTCCTAATTGGCTTAGTGTGTGATGCACAGTGTCTGGAAATAATTTGGTTGCCTTTCATCGGTTTTATTAAGCGAAATATTGATACCTAACGCCCAACATGTAGGTATTATTAACATTATATTAAAAATTAACACCACAGCCAGCGAACTTAGCTGTCATAGGCTCCAGGAATGCTTGAAATGAATGAAATAATATATAAGGATAATAATAATAATAAGGAAATAATGTTTCAGCATTTCGTAGTGATAGAAATGTGGATAGCAATATTTTCTTATCTTTTTTTGTCTTTTGAATTCAGCGGCTGTTCATAAAAGTAAAAAGAAAAGAATCTTAAAAGAAATCTGTTAAGCTACTATAGAGGGTTACAATCCGATATTATATAGTATTTCAACCTTAATCTTTCCTAGTACCGATGCTCTTTTGTTTGTTGTTGTTGTGAGGGAGAGAGCATTTCTGTCATCTATACACAAAACTTTCCATTTCACTTACAAGATGGTGAAAAGAACGAACCTTGCTTATTATACACGGTTTTTAACGCTATAACACTTCTTTACTTGGATTTTACTCTCAAAAACTGTAAGTATATGAACACAGGTTGATCTGAGTAATGGATGTGTGCAGAAAGGTAGCGAAAGACTTGGGGAGAGGTGAAAATAAGTTTTTTTTTTTTTCCAGACTCCTTATCCTTGGTGAGTAATGTTTATGAAATCTTGTGTGAGCCTGTAGTGTTGACTGTGCTGAGTTATTTAGCTGTTATTTTACCCTCATCCCTCAGAATTTGTCACTTGTTACCCCCTTACTGGGCCAAGAGAGTTAAATAAGCCGTGTGTACAGGGTAGCTGACCAGGTGACTTTTCTCATTACAGATCTTACCGTAATTTGAAATATAGATATACACAACTAAAATTATAATGCTGATGGTGAATTTTAAAGGTTTATCTGCATTTTGGTGAAGTGTGGTTAGTTTTGTTAGGTGAGCAGGTTAAAAAGATAACAATTATGAAGATATGTTAATAGCAGACTTAGTGGTGTCCCCCAAGGTTATATCATTCATTTAATTTTTGCCTTCCAGATGACTGTGTTGGTGATAGAACCCTGGCAGGAAGAGGTGACGTTGCCTTGGATATTCAGAGTGAGGGAGACTGGCAGAAGACACAAGGTATGTAATAATTTTGTTACTTCTGCCTCACTCTTCTGTTGTGATATATATGTGTGTATTAGTGTTATGGAGAGTTATAGAAGTTATAGAATAAATGTGTCAGCCTCAGTACACCGTGGAAGTGGTATTGGTGGGTCTTTTTAATTAACACCAAATATTGAACCACATATTTGCTGTACAGTTCTGTTGAATATTGTTGGTATTGGTGAATATTCTTTAGCATATTGGATGAAGCAGGTAGTAGGCAGGAAGGTAGGCCTATGTGGGGTGCCGTGTGGGGTGTATAGGCTGGCGCTGAAATCTTTTGTGTTGATTGCGGTTCAGATTTAATTGTGTGGACCTGTACACTTCCTTGCCTCATTGAAAGGATAACAAAAAAAATGTGTACTTTGTGTTAAGGCTGTGTCATCAACACTTGTAGACTATCTTAATTATAAGGAATTATCATTTACTTCAGTCACCCGTACAAAATAGAGACATGACCTTTTTATTTATTTATTTATTTATTTATTTATTTATTTATTTGTTTGTTTGTTTGTTTATTTATTTATTTATTTATTTATCTAGGCTGTGATTGGTTGGTGAGATATTAGTTACCAGAAAGATGTGACTGGGACTTTTAAGTAAAATGAGTTCTTGTGGAATCTTGGTTCTTGAACTTATTCGTTCCTGAATGCCATTTGAAATCCAAAGTGTTTGAAAACCAAAACTATTTGCCCCATAGGAATCAATGTAAAATGGATTAATCAGTTCTCAGACACTCATCTACACTTTCTTAGCAGCTTACAAATTATTTATCCAGAAAGGATGTATATACTGAATGAACTTGATGACACAGAACTAATCAGAAGATACTGTTTAGACCATGCAGGTATTCTCTTTGTCATTGATCTAGTGAGGGAAGCCTTACAGAGGGACACAGAGAGGAGCAACCTACTTATTGAAAAAATGAATAACACTTGGACATCTTGCTGCTGAGTAAAGTTACTGGAAAAATGCAGTTGTGCAGTAATGATGGTGTTTTGGGTCATTGAAAGAGCCACAGGTGACTCAGGATTACTTCTGACTGCCGAAAACTGTTTGTTTTCATCAAGTGCACACCCATGATGAAATAATTCTTTATTGTATTGAGAATGTGAGTGAAGTATTGCAGTGAGGTGTTATAGACAGATTCTTACATGTACTTTGTTCATAGATTGATCCAGACACTGGGGTTATTACTGTGGCCTCTGCTCTCAACCGGGAAGAGAGGAGCACCTTCAACCTCCTCATTGAGGCTTGGGACAACTACCAGTTTGGGTATGCAACTGGGGAATCCAGGAATGCCTTCATGCAGCTTGGATGAGTTAAATACTTGTGTGTGTGTGTGTGTGTGTGTGTGTGTGTGTGTGTGTGTGTGTTGCTTTTTTATTTTCCATGTCTCATTTGTCATGACTAAATGTTTAGAGTAAATAAGATGTTTAGTATAATTTCAGATAGTGCAGTTGCTCCCTATGATATGTTGTCCTATGGTATTATGGTCTGTTATTTGTATCTCCTATATAGAATATATCATTGTAGCAGGGAATATTATAATCAGAGTGACATAGATTACTTGCTGCTATTTCAGTGTGACAGTTGCTGACATCAATGATGAAGTGCCTGTGTTTGAGGAGCGGGAAGACTGCACCATGATTACCGAGTTTCACCAGCCTCGGGAAACCATCACTGTGGTGCATGCCACTGATGGTGATGACATAAACTCACCCAATGGTAGGATCCTTTTTTCCATTGAAGGTGGAAATGAGAAAGGTAAGGTTTTGTACATTCTATTTAAAATTTCTTGTGGCATTGTATCAAAGTTGTGTGGATAAGGAGACAGTTTCATTGTGAAGGCTGGTGTGTAGAATTTACAAGAAACATGTTAAAACCCCATCAGTGTCTTGTTATTTTCAGATACTATTGTATGGTTTAGATTATTTACACATGCCAGTTAGCCTTACCTCTGCTTTGGGTGATGATAACTTTGAAATATAATATTTTACAAATTGAATGATGTGCAAATGAAATGTACATCCTTTAGGCTATGCTCTGCAACACTCATCACATCATGTTTTATATTTCAGGTCCGTTTGAGATCCGCCATATAGAAAAAACAGCAGCTGAAATATTTGCTGCCAAGCCCCTTGTTGGCCATTATGGAAACTATTCATTGGAGGTTCAAGCACAAGACAGAGGATTCCCACCAAACTCTGTTTTGTCTCATATTAATATATGTGTACTAGACTTGAATGACCATGCTCCACAGTTTGTCTCTCCATCTGAAAATGTTACAATCAAAGTGCCAGAGGTTTGTATACTGCGCTGCCTTTATGTCTTTTTGTGCATCTATCCTTATAATCTTGACAAACAATAAGTTTTTATGTAATTTCATAGGAGAAAATTTGGATTAAGATACACAAAATATGTTGCATTGTAAGTTTCAGTTCCAAAGGATTTGCTTTCTTTAAAATTATGAACTGTCACCAATATATATAATTGTAATTGATTCAAAGAATGAAAATGATGCATATATTCCACTTATTTTTTATTTTTTATTTTTTAATTTATTTTTTTTTTTATGTCAAAGTAACAGTTTCAACCAAGAAAGTTGTCAGTATCATGACAATCTAGGAAATCTATCTATTTTATCCTAACTCTTATCTCCCTCTGAGAGCATTTCCTATGTGATAGCCATGACAGAACAGTCTCCATCTCCTCTAAACTCATTTTGCAATAGAGATCATTATCACTTAAGTAGACAATAATGTAAATTATTGAACTATAAAATAAGACTTATTCAGTTTTACCAGTAATTTTACTGATTAATTTACACTGTAGTTGGTTAATGATAAGTCTTGGGATATTTACTTTAATATGTTTGTTACAGAATGGTACTGTTGGGAGCCTGGTGATACAGGTGAGAGCTACAGATCAGGACATTGGCATCAATGGAGCAGTCCGTTACAGGATCCTAAAAGACACTTTGGGACACTGGCAGACCTTCACCATAGATCAGACAACAGGAGCCATATTGCTGCAAAAGCCTCTTGACAGGGAGAGACAGAAGCTCTATGAGGTGAGTCTTTTGACTTAATATTTTCCTTGTAATATCCAATTT
The DNA here is from genome assembly GCF_035594125.1 of Scylla paramamosain. Taxonomy (NCBI): domain Eukaryota; kingdom Metazoa; phylum Arthropoda; class Malacostraca; order Decapoda; family Portunidae; genus Scylla; species Scylla paramamosain. Next base: position 169,795 of record NW_026973763.1, on the reverse strand, counting down.
ATTGACAATCCACTGTAGGGTATGGAAAGGCTGCAGTATGTAATGTATAATAATATTGACAATGGTATGAGTTACTTCAGGATCCTTAGTTTTGCAAACTCTGTGTTATATGTTTCTCAGGATGTTATGAAATATTGGTATGATATGAGTTTCCACTCTCTCTCTCTCTCTCTCTCTCTCTCTCTCTCTCTCTCTCTCTCTCTCTCTCTCTCTCTCTCTCTCTCTCTCTCTCTCTCTCTCTCTCTCTCTCTCTCTCTCCACTATTATGGTAATTGTATTATGTGTGTTATCTGCTGTGCTTGGATTTACACAGTTATATACAGTTTGGTTTTGTGGGTTTGCAGGTTTAGTCAAAACTACAGACTACATAGCCAAGATAACTGTTCTAAAGGAGAAAGAATGTATTTAAGAAAGTAGGTGAGTTGTTTGATCCAGTTAAGGTGACAATGTAGCAGTGGTGTTTTGTATCAAAAAGAAAACAGGATTTTGCCATGCCTTCTCAAAAATTTCAGGACTTGCTTTCACTACCAACTTTTAACATTGTTACCTTGCATGCATGTTCAACAAAAGTCAAAGCTAATGAGAAACTTGCTTTTATAAAACAGCTTGCTACCCAACAAAGCAAAGGATTATATTTATTTATTTATAGTCTTTCACTATTCCATAATTCAAGCCAGTGAATCTAATCTCTTTCTTTCTATACAGATACCAGGATATGTGACCACCACCATCACCCTCACCACCACCACCACCACCACCACCACCACCACCACCACCACCACCACCACCACCATTGGAGATGCCCCTCTGTAGTTGCACATTACGGCCCTGTTGTGTACCCTGGTGGCCTTCATAGTTGACCGGTGAGTATGTATATTTGTTGAGGGTTGCTGTGCTCTCAGTCACTGTCTTCCGAGGCTACAGAGAGTTTCTCCTGTTGATACTGTAGAAATGTTGTGTATCTGTCAGAAGAACCATAAAAAACTCTCTTGAAAACCTGTGTCTCTTCAACTAGAGGCTTTTGGGAAGTAGTGGAGGTGTGGCCAGACTTGTTTCAGAATGTACCAGAAAGTCTAACCTGATTTTCTTGTTAATATTGGGATTTTTATTGGAGTTAAAAGGAAGTTTGATATTTTATCAATATTTATTTATTTGGTGAATTCAATGAAGTTTGACATAAAGTTATATTCAAAGTATTTACAAACACACACACACACACACACACACACACACACACACACACACACACACACACACACACACACACACACACTTACACACACACACACACTACAGGTCTTAACCAATGCATCATAAATTTTTGTGTATAGTTATTGTGCTTAGTATTTTGTAAACAGCATCTTTAATAATTCTATTGCATGCCTAAAAAAAAAAAAATTTCAAGCAACATAGCTTAATATTTGTGTTTGTTTATGTGCATGGCTCTAAATAATATATGTTTGTGTGTTTGTGTGTTAGTTGGCTTGTGTGTGTCTGTGGTTTGCTATTGGTTCAGTACATCTGTGCCTGGCCTGGTCTGAAACGTGGCTGCTTTACAATGTTTTCTGGCACAGAGGAAGAAATGGTGTGCTGTTCTTCTGTTTTGTCCTGACTGAGAAGCTGTTGTGCTTTTTTTTTCCTTGTTCTGCGTTGCTGTGCTTCAAGGGGTAGACTTGCCTGTCCTCCATTGTCCTGTGTCTGTCATGCTTGTTGTATAGTCAGTAAAACACCTTTTGTTCTGTCTTGCCCTGAATGGTCTGTTGTGCTTGTTGTGTCTCTCAGATCTTCCACATTCTCTTCTTCTCTTATTTTTTCTGATAATTTCATTTGACTTTAATTCTTTTCATCTATCAACACCAATATACCACACCACACCACCACCACCACCACCACCACCACCACCTGCATCACACTCAGACTTTCCTTTCCTCCACTTAGCTGAGTGCAGCTGTCGGTGACTGCAGGAATGGACCTCAGATGGTGGACACAACAGCATTACCAAGTCAAGAAGTTGTCCAGTATTTTATCTCTGCTCTCAAACAAGCAATGACCAGTGGTGGTGTTGTTCATGTCTGGCTTGTGTGTGTGTGTGTGTGTGTGTGTGTGTGTGTGTGTGTGAGTTTGTTCATCCATTATGATTTGAAGAGATTGTGTTTGTATTTTTATTGTGGGACTCTGTGATTATACTTTGAAATAATATGGCCTTAAAATTGACCTTTGACTCTGTGTGGTAGTGGAGTGAGGCTTGTGACAGTTAGGAATTGGTTGTCAAAAAGTGACCACATTGGTTTTTCCTCAATTGCTTTAGCCATGAAAGTTCTATTCCTTGTGTTCTTTGTCATGATGATGTTTGATTCCCTTGGTTTCCAATTGGTTGCCTTTGTGTGAGTTTTGATCCAGTCATTTACTTCCCTACTTACTGAATTCCAGGAAACAAAGGGATTGCTTGCTCCTTTTGCTTCCTTGTGGACAAATTCACTGCTAATAGTTTGTTATTTGGAAGTTTGATTGAAGGCTTGTTCCTCCCTCTCCTCCACCCTATGACTACTTGATGCTATCTAGTAAAATTCTTCACAATGATGTTTTCCATGCCTTCGCTGCCCTAAACCCTTGGAAAGCTTGGAGGGGTCCCTCCTCTTGTTCTTCAAAACTGCATTTCTGTGCTTGCACCTTGCCAAGTCAAACTCTTTCAACTCTGTGTGTCAACATGTAATAATATTACTTCTTGCTGGAAGTTTGCCTACATTCAGCCTGTTCTTGAAAAGGGTGACCATTCTAATCCCTCATACTACTGTCCTGTTGCTTTAATTTTCTGCCTATCTGAAGTTTTTGAATTTATCCTCAAAAGGAAGATTCTTAAACATCTATCACTTGACAACTTTCTATCTAATTGCCAGTATGTGTTCCATAATGGCCAGACAAAAGAAAACATGTGTTCAGTGGCTTCAGCCACCACCAATGGTCTCTCTTTTTAAGATTTCCTGCTCAACTAATGTTTAAGTATCTCATTACAAAGATAAGAATATAGATATCATAAAGATGGTTATTCATATTGATTAGCATATTAGCATTATGAATGTTCCTGTTCATATGATTATAACTATCAGCAGAAAAAATTGTATAACATGTGTCATTCATTTACTTGAAGCTGCATTGTCAAGGAAGCTTGATACACTTTTCAGTGATGTGTTTATGTGCTAACATATGTGTGCTTGGAGCATAAAAGATAGTCTACACTATATTTTGACAAATAAACAGTTGGTATGAAAAAATTACTTTTACCTACAGCACTTACTTAATTTGCATTTGGGCACCATCTCTTTGAAAATAGTCCATTTGAGCAGCAATACAGCAGCACATTCAGCACTGTTGTCACCCCTGAAACTTATTCTGGAAGTGTTGTTCTCTAAGCATGTCAAGCATCTACTGTTTGTGCAGAATCATCTCCACAATGGACAGAAGAAGCATCAGGCCAAAGTCTGTCAGGAATTCTGTCAGCCAGCCATGAATGACCCAACCTTCATGTCAAAGGACATCTCTGGGAACAAAATTTGGGTTTACAGGTATAACACCCTAACCCAAACAAGTCTTTACAATAGAAGAGTCCAGCATCTCCATGCAGGGCATGGTTCAGGTCTGGAAAACCACTAAGAGCATTTTTATTCAATGTCTTTGAGATTCATAGGATAGTTCATCATGAATTCATCCCCCAAAAAAGATCATCAACTGCCAGTTCTACTCAAGTGTTTTGAGGCATCTGAGGACATTAATTTTGGCAGATATGGCTTGAAATGTGGTGCAAGGCTAAATGGATGCTCCATGATGATGATGATGATGATGCACCCTCTCTTACATATCTCTTATAATGCATGGGCTTCTCAGATGCATGATTATCCCTTTGCAGCTGCCCTACTCATCAGATTTGGTACCAACCCTTGTGACTTGTGTCATGCTCCCCACATGGACATTCATTCTATGGAAACAATGAGAAATTGATCTCAAGATGAGATAAGTCTTTAGCCATGACAAGTTGTAGCCAGCCAGGGATTGAACCTCTCACTGAGAGAACACAAGGATGACACCTTAGACATTGAGACCATGATGACTGTCAGGTCCCAAGTTCAGTTTTAGGACATTTATACTCCTAATCTCTGCACTTTTTTTTCCTGGAAATAATAAAGATGCAGCTGAAGGGATGCTCTTTTGACACCATGGGGTAGGTTCATTAGATTAGATTAGATGTGATTTACTTTAGAGTTTTAATGAAAGCAATGGCAAAAAAAGACTATGGTTCCAGCCTGTGTGAGACAACCCTCAAGAATTTAAATATTTCCAAACTACTTATAGCATTCAGATTGTTCATGGATACAACTGAAGGTAATACAAACATAGGAGTTGTAAAAATATTTTTTTAAATAATGAATTAAGACTTATACAGTACACAAACATTCATTAAAAGACCACACTGAGCCACTGTTTACACAAACAGCTGATGAATGCTCACTGTTGATGTCACTATCAATGGTGGCAGCTGCAGCAGTTACAGCTCATTCTTCTCACCAAACTTGCATCACTGTGTATAGTGCTAGTGATGTTGGGATTGGAACTGCACTTGCTACCTCGATATCAGTGTTACAGACATTTTTACAATTTGTTGCGGACCATCCATGCAGTAGGCTTTAAATTCCGTTAGGGTACGACTCGCAAGCAAGCTGATCCCAGGCAGTATACGTGATTTGCATCAGAATACTGCACATTAGTGGCGAGCTGACTGTAGTCACCACAAAAGAAATCTATACAGCAAAAATGCATGTGAAAAGCACATATGGAAAAAATGTGGATATATTTGAGTTGCATATCCATCATGTGCTAGAACACAGTCATCATACATCTCACAGCAGCTGAGACGCTTGTGTAGCTGTTCATACACATCCAACACCAGTGCTGGTCCAGCTGCCACGGAAGCAGCATCCATAACTGACGACTCCATCAGGCTTCACGCAACCCATCATTGACTAATTTTGGATGCTTACAGTTTTGTTGCTGTGCTTTACCATAGGTCACCAGGAGCTGAAAATGAAAGAAAAAGCACATTCCTTGGCATAGCTGCAGCAGGGAGTGTTAGTGATATATATGGCAGCTGATCTTGTGTTGACCCAGAAAGCCATTTACCAGCTTAAAAACTCCACTGTCACCCTCCTGCCTCCAGGCTTAGCATTAATGCCCCCCCCCTGAAAAAAACTCTTAAATCCCCCCCAAAAAAGTTTAAGTGGTTATTTCAGGGGGTTTTAGAAAATATATTTTACTAATCAAGATTTAGTTGTATATTATATTGATAATTAAGGTCTATATATATACATACACATTAAAATTGTAAAAGTAGTCAAGTCTGTCCCATTAAATTCCTAACCTGTATCAGCATGACCTAAACAAGTGTGTGTTCTTCATTAAAAGAGTGTCAAAATCTTTCAAGATCTAACTCCCCTTGTAATTTCTTGCACCTAGCCAAAAACATCTCCAATAACTTTGCTTCTTCGTGGCACTACTGCCATCTCATCTATTTCTAAAGCTGAACTCTTCACTCAAACCTTTGCTAAAAACTCTACCTTGGATAATTCAGGGTCTGTTCCTCTGTCTCCTCCATCCTCCGATTACTTCACGCTACCTATGAAAATCCCTTGCAGTGATGTTTTCCATGCCCTGGCTAGCCTTAACCCTCAGAGAGCTTACAAACCTGATGGAGTCCCTCCCATTGTTTTCTGAAACTGTGCCTCTGTGCTTGCACCTTGCCTAATCAAACTCTTCCAAATTTGTCTATCAATATCTACCTTTCCTTCTTGCTGGAAGTTTGCCAAAATTCAGCCTGTTCCTAAAAAGGGTGACCATTCTAATCCTTCAAATTATCGTCCTATTGCTGTAATTTCCTACCTCTCCAAAGTTTTGAATCTATTCTCAACAGGAAGATTCATAAACATCTATTATTTCACAACCTTCTATCTGATTGCCAGTATGGGTTCTGTCTAGGCCACTCTACTGGTGATCTTATGGAGTTCCCTACTGAGTCTTGGTCATCCTCTTTTAGGGATATTGGTGAAACTTGCTGCTGTTGGCTTGTGCCTATCAAAAGCTTTTAATAGAGTCTGGCATAAAGCTTTGATTTCCAAACTATCCTCCTATGGCTTCTATCCTTCTCTCTGTAACTTCATCTCAAGTTTCCTTTCTGATCATTCTATTGCTGCTGTGGTAGACAGTCACTGTTCTTCTAAATCTATTAACAGTGGTGTTTCTCAGGGTTCTGTCCTGTCACTCACTCTCTTCTTATTTTTTGTTAATGATCTTCTAAACCAAACTTCTTGTCCTATCCATTCCTACACTGATGATACCACCTTGCACTTTTCCATGTCTTTTTTGTAGACATCGAACCCTTCAGGAAGTAAACAATTCTCACAAGGAAGCCACAGAATGCCTGACTTCTCAACTCTCTAAAATTTCTGATTGTGACCGAGCAAACCTAGCAGTGTTCAATGCACCAAAGACTTAATTCTTCCATCTATCAACTCGACACAACCTTCCAGGCAACTATCCCCTCTTCTTCAGTGACACTCAACCATCCCCCTCTTCTACTGAACATCCTCAGTCTGCCCTTCAGTTATAATCTGAACTAGAAACTCTTCATCTCATCTCTAGCTAAAACAGTTTCTATGAAGTTAGGTGTTCTGAGTGTTCTCCACCAGTTTTTCTCATCCCCCAGCTGCTAGCTTTGTACAAGTGAAGTGTACAATAGTGAAGAGTAACAAGGAAAAGAAGTAAGAATATATATAAGAAGAATATATATATAAGAAGAAGAAGAAGAAGAGAGAAGGAAAGAAAAAGAAAAAGAAAGAAAAAAAAAAAAGGGAGAAAGAAAGGAAGAGGGATTAAGAAGAAGAAGAAGAAGAAGAAGAAGAAGAAGAAGAAGAAGAAGAAGAAGAAGAAGAAGAAGAAGAAGAAGAAGAAGAAGAAGAAGACACACACACACACAAAGAGGTCGAGGGGATTAAAGACAGCTCTTCATATAGATGCTCTCTCTCTCTCTCTCTCTCTCTCTCTCTCTCTCTCTCTGAAAGTTTCTCTAATATCAAGTTTTCTCAGTTGATGCTGATGATGATGATGATGATTAGAGGAGGAGGAGGAGGAGGAAAAAGAACAAGAAGAAGAAGAAGAAGAAGAAGAAGAAGAAGAAGAAGAAGAAGAAGAAGAAGAAGAAGAAGAAGAAGAAGAAGAAGAAGAAGAAGAAGACACACACACACACACACACACACACACACACAAAGAGGTCAAGGGGATTAAAGACAGCTCTTCATATAGATGCTCTCTCTCTCTCTCTCTCTCTCTCTCTCTCTGAAAGTTTCTCTAATATCAAGTTTTCTCAGTTGATGCTGATGATGATGATGATGAGAGGAGGAGGAGGAGGAGGAGGAGGAGGAAAAAGAACAAGAACAAGAACAAGAAGAAGAAGAAGAAGAAGAAGAATAAGGAGAGGAGGAGGAGGAGGAGAAGAAGTATGTGTATTTGTAATTCATATAAATAATATATATTGAAAGTTGAAATTATAACTAGATCTCTCTCTCTCTCTCTCTCTCTCTCTCTCTCTCTCTCTCTCTCTCTCTCTCTCTCTCACTTAATTAAAATTCTTTCTGGTTAATCTTCCCTCCCCCCGCCCTCTCTCTCTCTCTCTCTCTCTCTCTCTCTCTCTCTCTCTCTCTCTCTCTCTCTCTCTCAAAGGATTAAAGAAGAAGGAGGAGGAGGAGGAGGAGGAGGAGGAGGAGGAGGAGGAGGAGGAGGAGGAGGAGGAGGAGGAGGAGAGAGAAAGAGAGAGACAATGAATTTATATATTGCCACAAGTCATTTAGCCAATAAGCCAGCAGCAGGAGGAGGAGGAGGAGGAGGAGGAGGAGGAGGAGGAGGAGGAGGAGGAGGGAGGAGGAGAGGAGGAGGAGGAGGAGGAGGAGGAGGAGGAGAGGAATAAGTAGTAGGAGGAGGAGGAGGAGGAAAAAGAAGAACAAGAACAAGAACAAGAAGAACAAGGAGGAGGAGGAGGAGGAGGAGGAGGAGGAGGAGGGGCAGGAAAGAATGGATGAGATAAGGAACTCAAGTTAAGGAAACAAGTGTAAATAGATTAGGATGGAGAACAGGTGAAAAGGTAACAGCCTCCTACACTGATGCAGTCATCTGGAAACAGCACACTCCTGCCTCTTCTTAATCTTGCCACACAAAAATCTCTCAACCAAGAGATTTTAATCTTATTGCAATTTTCAATACAAAGGATGTGAGTTTAGTGCCATTTAGTTTAGCGTAACAGAGGCATACAGAGTTGTACTACTGAGGACTCAAAGCAAGCTGTTTTTGACAAAATATCCAAACCCTCCCTGTTTGTGAGGAGAGATACACCATGTTTTTGTTAGTGTTTCAAAGGGAATTTGATGTACCCACTCACACACACACAATCTCCATTACTTTGTACCACATTGAGCTGCCTCAACATCCACCTAAATGCTGACAACATCAAACACAAAGAAAGAGATGCTGAATGTTTTCCATTGCTAATATTTTTGCAAGCATCTGGTTATTTCTTACAACATGTATCTTGATTGCCCCTTAGGATGTGATGAGACCATATCTGGTCTCTTAGACTAAGTGCGCATGCACGCACACACGCACACAGCTTAGGCTCATGCCCTGTACAATACAACTAGGTAAATACACACACACACACACACACACACACACACACACACACACACACACACACACACACACAGGAGGGTAAGACTGCTAGCCTTGCACTCCAGCCAAGAGACAAGATGACAACTATTCAGCTAACATCCAGTACCTATTCACTGATGGGTAAACAATGCCCGTCCTCGGCACGCAGACTCTGCCTCCGGGTGATTACCTGTGGATTTGTCCGTTGTTGTGGAAATACTCAAGGCCCTTCAGTACTTCCCTAAGTGCTGTGGCGATAACTGCCTCGTCAAACACTCCGTGCCTGCAGCCTGTACTCTCATCCTGCAAGAAAGGCTTGTTTAATGGATCACTGATGAAAGGAGTGCACTTTTATTAGGAGAATTTTCAAGATGGTAAATATGTACAGTCAAAATGTAGTATTGTATGCAAGAAATGTCATAAGTGTAATAAAGGCAAGTACATATATCATATTTGACAGTAACTATGTATGGTTAAAATGTAATGATACATTGTAAGGAGAAATGTCAGAGTGTAATAAAGACATATATATTATGTTTGACAGCATATCACAATAGAAATATTACATCTCCATTTCATGACAGCATATCTAAGAAACAAGTTTTCAGTGTATTCAAGCATGTAATGCTTAAAGCAAGCCCTCCAAAAATCAAGGTCTAATCTTTTCACTTTTTTTTTTTTTTTTTTTTTTTATCTTCATGTTTTGTCTGTTATTGAAGCATACTAGCTTTGCATATTTTAATGCAGTGTGATTGGCATCTCATGTAGTATTATTTTTAATTTTTTTTTTTTTTTTTACTTCCTGTACTAATGAAACACTTTTCAGTGAATGATAATACTGTCACCTTGTGGCAACACAAGAGCTTGTAAGTACAGTATGAAGTGCACCCATTGTGTTTCTCTTGAGGCCAATTCTGATCACATTTTCTTTTGTGTTAATGAAACATCATGTCAATGAAATTCTCTGACATTCAGCTTTCACAAAAATACTGTATCACAGTTTTGGGATGAGAGATCCTCTGAAAATCTTCCAACTTCCATACCACTCTCTTCCTTTTGAATTCACACATGCTTTACATCCTTGGTTTGGAATTAACAACATTCCACTGGAAGGAGATGCCTCACGTTCCCTCATCTCTCTTTGTTTCACAGCAGGCACAGATATGCTGTCGTGGCACTGTGTCCAGCAGGAAGCCGAACGGGCGCAAGCCCAAGACCGCAAACCCGGCTTCGGCCACAACAGCATAACTACACCCACTGTGAAACAAAGACAGATTAGAATGTTGTGAATATGAAAATATTTCATTACCAGTCATTCTCTGAAGTATGACAAGTGATTTATCCATGGAGTTAAGTACAGAAAGTACAGTAACTCCCTGATAATTAACATGAGAAGACAAATATTCCACACACACAAGTATCAGCAGGCCAACATAACAATCTACAACCAGCAATAGCTGAGAAAATTGTGAAAAAAATCTACCATGTTAAATATGCTTTGGATATAATACAGAATGCCTGGAGACACCTTTTATGAAGATCAGTATGAGAATGTCCAACACTGGTATTAGGAGTGATATGTTGAAAAGGTGTTCTTGAATAATCAGCATACTTGTTCACTGACCACTTTTGGTGCCCTTGTTTTGAAAGAAAGTTTCGTCTCACCCTGAGACTGAGAACTTTGAGATACGTACTTTCCATATTTTCATTATTTTCAACCAAGATCATAAAGATAGTGTGTGCTTATATAAAGTGTTTCAATGATAACCATTGACTGTACCATTATATAAGATAGATAAAGGATTTAAATATACTTGTTAAAACTTAGGAAAACAGACACAATTAGTTTCTTTACGTCATCAGCGTAAAGCGAGAGAGAGAGAGAGAGAGAGAGAGAGAGAGAGAGAGAGAGAGAGAGAGAGAGAGAGAGAGAGAGAGAGAGAGAGAGAGAGAGAGAGAGAGAGAGAGAGAGAGAGAGAGAGAGAGATGATAAGATACTAACTCCTGAACTAGGATGAGATAACAGTACAGTTAATATACCTATCAGCAATGACTTATAATGTGATGTCAGAGGGCAGATGTTGTGATAACATTCCATCTTTGGTAATTCTTCTTTTATAAGTGTTGTGGCCAAGATAAAATCTCACCCCATTGGCCAGTCACCAATAAGCCTCACTAAGCCAGTCACCAATAAGCCTCAATAAGCCACAAGTCATTTAGCCAATAAGCTAGTACGAGGAGGAGGAGGAGGAGGAGGAGGAGGAGGAGGAGGAGGAGGAGGAGGAGGAGGAGGAGGAGGAATAAGAAGGAGGACGAGAAGGAGGAGGAGAAATAAGGAGGAGGAGGAGGAGGAGGAGGAGGAGGAGGAGGAGGAGGAGGAGGAGGAGGAGGAGGAGGAGGAGGAATAAGGAGGAGGACGAGAAGGAGGAGGAGGAAATAAGGAGGAGGAGGAGGAGGAGGAGGAGGAGGAGGAGGAGGAGGAGGAGGAGGAATAAGAAGGAGGACGAGAAGGAGGAGGAGGAATAAGGAGGAGGAGGAGGAGGAGGAGGAGGAGGAGGAGGAGGAGGAGGAGGAGGAGGAGGAGGAGGAGGAATAAGAAGGAGGACGAGAAGGAGGAGGAGAAATAAGGAGGAGGAGGAGGAGGAGGAGGAGGAGGAGGAGGAGGAGGAGGAGGAGGAGGAGGAGGAGGAGGAGGAGGAGGAATAAGAAGGAGGACGAGAAGGAGGAGGAGGGAATAAGGAGAAGGAGGAGGAAAAAGAAGAATAAAGTGAATGAGTGTTGTGGGCATAGCATTGCACCAGTACCTGCATAAGTTAGTAAAGCTGTGAGACACCTCACATGCCTTGCCTGTCACCGCTTGTGCCGGCTGGCAATGCAGAACACAATCTCCAGGACTCCGTGGTTAGGGTGACAGTTCTGTGGGAATGGAAGATCATTAGATTTTCACTCGTATCAAGTTGAATTGGTTTAGCTGACACACACTCTCTCTCTCTCTCTCTCTCTCTCTCTCTCTCTCTCTCTCTCTCTCTCTCTCAATTGATTGCAAAGACCACAAAGATGATTAGCAGAGGTTTTTGTGAGTGATTCTCCTGTTAGTAATGTAGGAATGTTAATTTGTCACTAAAACCATAAAAAACATCTTTAAAAACCTGTGCCACTTTGAATAGTGCCTTTTAAAAGCGTGTTTCTCCCATCAGTACAGTAGAAATGCAGTTATTTATTTACATTTTATATATAACACACACACTCACACACACACACACACACACAGAGGTGGTCTGGCAGGGAAGTGTTATGAGAGATGTATAAACCCATAGCAAGGCAAGGCACACAGCTTTCACACTCACCTCACACTCACAACACACTTTCAACACCTTAACCTTTGTTGGGGAAGAAAATCACTAAAATATCACCCTTATTCTCACTTATTATCACCCTTACCTCACTTACCTCCCTTATTCTCACTCACAACACTATTTCTTCGCATTAACCCTTGTTGGGGAAGAGAACCACTGAAATATCACCCTTATTCTCACTTATCACCCTTACCTTATTTATTACCACCCTTAACTCACTTATTACCACCCTTATTCTCACTCACAACACTCTTTCCTCCCATTAACCTTTGTTGGGGAAGAGAAGCACTAAAATATTATCTCCTACGAATTTATTAAGCCAGCACTCATCACTTTAGCCCTTGATGGAGACGAAAAGCACTCCTCCCCTATCCTTACAAGAGCACTCACTAAAATCTTATGTCCATATACCAAAAACCAAACACAATTTTCCCCCTCACCCTTACACCCACTCACTCAAGCCCTTAAGAACGTAAGAAATAAGGGAAGCTGCAAGAAGCGACCATGCTTACAGATGGCAGTCCCTTTGTGAAATATACCTAAATATTGCCATGTTATTCCCAGATTTTTAAGCTTGTACCCGTTATTTCTTGTTCTACCCTGGTTGCTGATACTAAATATTTTGCTTACATCTCCCTTGTTATAACTCTTATACCAATTAAAGACTTGTATCAGGAGAGAGAGAGAGAGAGAGGGTGCCTATCCTGTATAACATAATAAAAATATTCCCAAAAGGAAGCCCTTATGTAATCTCAGATATCTTAACAGTCACGTCTCCCAGCGCTGTCATTTTGCCAACATACATTCCTCATTCACTTCACAATAAAATTTGACGGCTAACTTACCCGTTTGAGGTGAAATAACGAAGATTAAAGAGCGATTAATATATCCACTGCACTACACTCGATCGGCTTCCAACTAGCCTACTCCCACATCGGTTATTTATTTTATTTTTATTTATTTGCTTATTACTGTTGTTTTTTTCACATAAATGTTTGTTTTGAGTTTTTGTTTATTTAATTTTTGGTTGTTTTGTGTTTTGTTCTGTTTTATGAGTTAATTATTTTGCTGATCTCGTCATTCATTAATAAAATTCTTGATCCATTTATTTGCTTTATTCTTGTGTGTGTGTATAATTATATATATTTTATAATGTTAAGAGTTAATTCTTTTTTTCTTGTGTGTTTTTCTGTTTTTTCTTCTGTTTTGTGTCTCGAAAAAGAAAATCAGATTATTTATTTCATCTTCGAATGTGGAGCAGTTTTGTTTATTTATTTATTTAATTTTGCCTAAATCAATCGTTTTTAATTGCAGTTTTCAGTAGAAACGTTTATTCTGGTTTTTTATTATGTTCGATTTCTCAGTTTTGTGACTATATTATATTTTTTGAGACTTGTGAAGGCTAGCTGATAAACACTGACTACTAACCCTTTAACTACTAAGAAACACCATTTATCTCTCTCCCTCGCCAGCCTCCCTATTGCCAACTGTCTTCCACATCTATATAATCAGGAAACCATGTCAAAAAAACTACTTATGGGATGCTGGCGTTAACCATATAACTGGGTAGCCTATCTCCACTATTCGCCAACATCTAAACACAAACCTATCTACCTTATAATGTCATCTACAGTTATTTTATTTTTATTTACCATGACGAAATTGTTATATCAAGTTGTTTTATATATTAAAATGTTTCCATCATGCCCACATACACACACAAAACCATTTAATTTGTAAACAACAAACATGTGTAGCCTATCATTTACATAGTGTTATTTTCTGATTACATACCGTGAGAAAATTACTTATATTACCTTTATTAGTTTGTTTTATTTATTAAAATATTTCTTTAATGCTTCCATGCACACACACAAAACCATTTCTTTCGTAAACACAAAGTTATTTAGGCTATAATCTAATAAATATTTCCTGATTCTTATAATGACTACTAGATTACAAATGGAAGTTTCTTTGCTTTAAATTTCTCATTTTTCTCTCTATTTCCTTTTATTAAATCTTGCTACACACCTCAAAGCCTTCCCTCTCATTAATATTCGTATATTTGTGCCTATAAAACTCTAAGTATTTCATATTTTCGTGTTATTCTTCCATTTATTCATATTCATACACTTTTCACTATTCTGTTTCTCTTATTCTTCTATTTTCTTTTATTTTGTTCAGCTTATATTCCGTCTCCTCTTGTTAAGACTAATTAAAGGTCATTTTAGTTCCTCTCAGTCTCTATTTAAATTAAGAGAAAATGCACAGAAATTAGCCTAGTTCTCAAGGAAGTTTCTCCTGTTAAGAATGCAGAAATCTTGCTAATTTGTCACTAAAACTCTATAAAAAAAACACCTTTAAAAATCAGTGTTTGTTTAAATAAAGGCACAGAAGTATTATTCTCTATTAAATTAAGAGAAAGTGCACAGAAATTAGCCTAGTTCTCAAGGAAGTTTCTCCTGTTAAGAATGCAGAAATCTTGCTAATTTGTCACTAAAACTCTATAAAAAACACCTTTAAAAATCAGTGTTTGTTTAAATAAAGGCACAGAAGTATTATTCTCTATTAAATTAAGAGAAAGTGCACAGAAATTAGCCTAGTTCTCAAGGAAGTTTCTCCTGTTAAGAATGCAGAAATCTTGCTAATTTGTCACTAAAACTCTATAAAAAACACCTTTAAAAATCAGTGTTTGTTTTAAATCAAGGCACAGAAGTGTTATTTTTTATTTAGATTAAGAGAAAGGGCACAGAAATTAGCATAGCTCTCAAGGATGTTTCTCCTGTTAAGAATGCAGAAATCTTGCTAATCTGACACTAAAACTCTATAAAAAACACCTTTAAAAACCTATGTCAATTTAAATCAAGGCACAGAAGTATTATTCTTTATCTAAATTAAGAGAAAGTGCACAGAAATTAGCCTAGTTCTCAAAGATGTTTCTCCTGTTAAGAATGCAGAAATCTTGCTAATCTGACACTAAAACTCTATAAAACCACCTTTAAAAACCTATGTCAATTTAAATAAAGGCACAGAAGTGTTATTTTTTATTTAAATTAAGAGAAAGGGCACAGAAATTAGCCTAGTTCTCAAAGATGTTTCTCCTGTTAAGAATGCAGAAATCTTGCTAATCTGACACTAAAACTCTATAAAAAACACCTTTAAAAATCACTGTTTGTTTAAATCAAGGCACAGAAGTGTTATTTTTTATTTAGATTAAGAGAAAGGGCACAGAAATTAGCATAGCTCTCAAGGATGTTTCTCCTGTTAAGAATGCAGAAATCTTGCTAATCTGACACTAAAACTCTATAAAAAACCCCTTTAAAACCTATGTCAATTTAAATAAAGGCACAGAAGTGTTATTTTTTATTTAAATTAAGAGAAAGGGCACAGAAAATTAGCCTAGTTCTCAAAGATGTTTCTCCTGTTAAGAATGCAGAAATCTTGCTAATTTGTCACTAAAACTCTATAAAAAACACCTTTAAAAATCACTGTTTGTTTAAATCAAGGCACAGAAGTGTTATTTTTTATTTAAATTAAGAGAAAGGGCACAGAAATTAGCATAGTTCTCAAGCAAAAATCTTGCTAATCTGACACTGAAATTATATAAAAAAAAAAAAAACCTTTAAAACCTGTGTCAGTTTAAATAAGCCTTTTAAATGCAGTTGTCTGGGGCAGAAGGGTTAATCTTTTCTGGTAAAGTAGATGATGCAATAATAACAAGGGAAAATATATTGCAGAATGATAAAAAAAAAACACCTTTTAAAACCTGGTCAGTTTAAATAACCCTTTTAAATGCAGTTGTCTGGGGCAGAAGGGTTAATCTTTTCTGGGAAAGTAGATGATGCGACAATAGGAAGGAAAATATATTGCAGAATGAAAATAGAAGCAAATAGTGGAAGAGGTGGATGAAAATAAACAGGTAGGAGTGAAGTATGAGTTTTTTTGTGGATGAAAATGACTGAGAGGAACTAAAATGACCTTTAATTAGTCTTAACAAGAGGAGACGGAATATAAGCTGAACAAAATAATAGAAAATAGAAGAATAAGAGAAATTGAATAGTGGAAAGTGTATGTATATGAATAAATGGAAGAATAACATGAAAATATGAAATAGTTTCGAGTTTTATAAAAGATAGGCACAAATATACGAATATTAATGAGAGAGAAGGCTTTGAGATGTGTAGCAAAATTTAATAAAAGGAAATAGAGAGAAAAATGAGAAATTTAAGGGAAAAAAAAACTTCCATTTGTAGTCTAGTAGTCATAAGAATCAGGAAATAATATTAGATTATAGCCTAAAATAACTTTGTGTTTACGAAAGAAATGGTTGGTTGTTGTGTGTGCATGGAAGCATTAAAGAAGCAGTTTAATAAATAAAACATACTAATAAAAGTAATATGAGTAATTTTCTCACGGTATGTAATCAGAAAATAACATTAGGTAAATGATAGGGCTACAAATGTTTTGTTGTTTACGAATTAAATGGTTTTGTGTGTGTATGTGGGCATGATGGAAACATTTTAATATATAAAACAACTTGATATAACAATTTTATCATGGTAAATAATCATAAAATAACTGTAGATGACATTATAAGGTAGATAGGTTTGTGTTTAGATGTTGGCGAAGGAGTGGAGATAGGCTACGCAGTTATATGGTTAACGCCAGCATCCCATAAGTAGTTTTTTTTGACATGGTTTCCTGATTATATAGATGTGGAAGACAGTTGGCAATAGGGAGGCTGGCGAGGGAGAGAGATAAATGGTGTTTCTTAGTAGTTAAAGGGTTAGTAGTCAGGGTTTATCAGCTACCTTTCACAAGTGTCCAAACATATAATATAAAGTCATAAAACTGAGAAATAAACAGAATAAAAAATAAGAATAAACGTTTCTACTGAAAACAGCGATTAAAAACGATTGATTTAGGCAAAATTAAATAAGTAAACAAAACTTCTCCACATTCGAAGATGAAATAAATAGTCTGATTTTCTTTTTTGAAACGCGAAACAGAAAAAAAAACAGACAAACAAACGAGAAAAAAAATAATTAACTCTTAATATTATAAAAATACGTAATTATATATACACACAAGAAAAAAAAACAAATAAATGGATCAATAATTTTATTAATGAATGACGAAATCAACGAAATAATTAACTCATAAGACAAAACAAAAAACAAAAACAAGTAACAATTAAATAAACAGAAAAATCAAAACAAACATTTCCGTGAAAAAACAATAACATTAATAAACAAATAAATAAATAAAAAAATAAATAAATAAACCTGACAGTGGGAGTTTGATGCGAGTCTTGAATATAGTGCAGTGGAAATATTAATCGCTCTTTAATCTTCGTTATTTCACCTCAAACGAGGTAAGTTAACCATCAGATTTTATTGTGCAATGAATGAGGAATGAATGCTGGAAAAATGACAGCGCTGGGAGACATGACTGTTCAGATAACCGAGATTACATAAGGACTTCTTTTTGGGAATATTTAGATAATGTTATATGGGATTGTCACCCTTTCTCTCTCTCTCTCTCTCTCTCTCTCTCTCTCTCTCTCTCTCTCTCTCTCTCTCTCTCTCTCGGTAATGTTAGGGTAAGAAAGTTTTTATTAGTAGGACCTTAGAAAAATTTACTCCTTAAAATACCTGGCTAATTCCTGTGGCCTTTCTGTTAACGCGGTCCTTTCCCTGTATATAATTGCAAAGCCTCTATTGCTGGTATATTTTGTGCGTTCAGAAACATTATTGCTATTCTGTTCTGCCCCACAATCTTAATTCATCAGATTTGCTTTTCCTTTTAGGCAATGGCATCTTGAACTAATGCCCCTAACAGAATATATTTTAAATTTCTCGCTATAGGTCTTATTTACTGCCTCTCATCTTTATTGCAGTTCCTATAAATATAATAAGGAAGAGGAAAATATCAATGTAGGCATTTATTGAACTAAAACCAGCCTGAGTACGATAATTTTATAGGTTTATATGCGAGGGCCGATGTAAGCAAGGACCCAGACCAAGTCCAAGATGGAGGATCGAAAGCCGCTGTGGATGTGGTGTTAGGAATTGAAATGTAAAGATTCCCGGTATAATAGGCCACGAAGAGGGACGGAAATAAGAGGAATTAACTATTTCCTGCCCCTGGAATAGTCAAGGTAAGGGAAATAAGGTGTGGAAGGCCGGGAAATAAGGAAACTGAGAGGGTGATAAGGGCAGGGGATGTTTGGGTAAAATTGGCGGATTTTTATATTATTTTCGAGTTGTTTGTTCATTGTTGGTGTTATTTTTTCAATATGGCGTTCGTTTGGGTACGTTAGATATGTTTGCCATTCCTGTATCAGTTATTTCATCTTAATTTCCTTGTTTGTTTGTTTGTTTGTTTGTTTGATACAGGGGAATATTGGGATCCTTGCCTAGCTGAAAGAGAGGATACACACACACACACACACACACACACACACACACACAGAGAGAGAGAGAGAGAGAGAGATGAGAGAGAGAGAGAGAGAGAGAGAGAGAGGACCCCAGTACACCACTAGTGAGGTGTTGTGGTCCCTGGCTGTCTGTGTGGTGTTAGTTGCCAGCTGTGCATTAGTGAAGCCAACCATTGCACTCATTATTTCATATATCTCACAAATACACTGAGAGAGAGAGAGAGAGAGAGAGAGAGAGAGAGAGAGAGAGAGAGGAGAGAGAGAGAGAGAGAAGACCCAAGTACACCACTAGTGACGTGTTGTGGTCCCTGGCTGGCTGGGTGGTTATATATCTCACAAATACACTGAGAGAGAGAGAGAGAGGAGAGAGAGAGAGAGAGAGAGAGAGAGGACCCAAGTACAGCATTATTGACTTTATTGATGTGACAAGTACACGGTTTTCATTGTAATATTTAGTGTAACTTATAAAAATATGGATTATTATTGTTACTTTATATTGTTTTATCAATTAGATGGTAAGTTTTTACTGGAATATATTGTGTAATTGTAATATAACAATGATTTTGGCCTGGCTTGGCTTAATTCAAGGCACACTGACGGAAATTAAATAGATAAATAAATAAATAAATATTCAACATTATTTTCAAATTAATTAATTGATAAATAATTAAATAAGCTTGTATTCTTATACTTTATATGAGTGAAACAGACACACACACACACACACACACACACACACACACACACACACACACACACACACACACACACACACACACACAAAGAATAACTGATAAAATGAATAATTACAGTCGATATGAAGGGTTAAATAAGGTGAATTCTGATTGGCCGCTGGGAGGGAAAGGCTTAAGGGCTCGGCCAGTCGTGGCGCTTTGCGAATGGGGTCTGTTCCGAGGCAAATATGGTGTCATGGCCTCGGGAAATGAAGGAATTTTGATTGGAGTTGGTTTTTTTGTTTGTTTTTAAGCTCAGAATTAATCAAACTAATTGCCAAAAAGCAACAGAGACATCAATTAACATCTTGACATGTAATACCACAATTATTTCCGGATCACCTGAAGATCCGCCACCCCAGATTGTCTCACCTGAAGATCCACCACCCCAGACTCTCTCACTTGGTTAGGTTAGGTTAGGTTAGGTTAGCCTTACCTAACCTAACCTAACCTAACCTAACAACATGAATGCATTAAAAAACTGAGTGGATATAAAATGCAGAAAAAAAGTTTACTTCATTAAAAGTATTGGGATCACCTGAAGATCCGCCACCCCGGATTGTCTCATCTGAAGATCTGCCACCCCGAGTGCGGCTGGGGTGGCGGATCTTCAGGTGATCCTTATTTCCTATGAATTCAACACCAGGAAGTTTTCAATGCTCATCACCAGACACAGCGTCCTACCACAGCTTCAACAGCAGGCAGCACTCAGACACTGCCGACAACTAGTCCCCTGTGAGCAGCATGCAGTGATATCACCAGATGCACAGCACAAGAAGAGCCAGTGACATTATTCACTGCCTCAAATAATCTTGTTTTCCAGAACAGTGATTATTGTGCTTATCATACACCAATAATTGTATATCTTGCTATTTTTTTTTATTTTATTTATTCGTGTATTTTCATGCTAAGATTACATGAAAATAATTGTATATCTTATTGTTTTTTGTACTGTTTTTTAATTGATTTATTTGTTTCTGTGCTTAAATTAACATAGAAATACTATTATTTTTGTATTATTTTGTTCAGATTACATAAAAAAAAATAATTGCATCTCTTATTATTTTTGTATTATCTTATTTAAACAGTAATTATTGCAATTGTTTAATTATTGTCTCATTATTGATGCCAACTGTTGACTGGGAACCCGCAACCTAACCTAGCATTGTTTTTTATTATTATTATTATTAATTGTTGTTGTTGTTGTTGTTGTTGTTGTTGTTGTTGTTGTTGTTAAGCCCTGTCTGATTTATTTTATATATTGCAGTAGTGTGTGTGCTGGGAGGACCTGAGCCACCTCCACCCCACCCTGCCCTGACACACTGGATCCCCACCAAACCTCTCCCTGCCCCTCCCTGTGGGGGAGGAGGAGGTCTGCGCCCCGCCCGGCCCCGGCCCAATCACCCTTCAGGGCTTGGGGCAAAGGGTGCGCTGCGGCTGCCCTGCCCTGACCTGAAGGGGCTTCCTGCCACAGGAGGAGGAGGAGGAGGAGGAGGAGGAAGAAGAGGCGTGGGGTGCCCCCCCGGGGGACACGACAGTGGCGACGACGAGCCCCCCGTCCTGCACCCCCCGGCCCCCGAGCCCCGCCCCACCCACCATCAGCCACACCAGTCCCCTACCACAGCCTCCGTCCCCCGCCCCCACACCAGGAGCACCTGCCCCGGGACTGCCTGCCCCGCCCCCAGCAGACACCGCCCCCAGCCTCCCCTGTCCAGAGGGATGCGCGCCCCTCACAGGTCACGCTCCCGCTCCCCCCCGCCACCTGCCCCGTGCCAGGTCCCCTGTCACACGCCACAAGTCCCCCGCCCCGCCCTAGCCCTGCCAAGGACCGCTCACCCCGCCCCCGCCGTCCCCAGGCCAGGACCCGCTCCCCACCAGGGGCAGGACACCTCCCCGGGGCCGCTCCCCCGTGCGTGCCCGCAGCCCCTACAAGAACCGGTCCCCGCCACCCCGGGCACGCTCTCCTCCCAAGGCTAAGTCCCCGGGGCGCGGCCGCTCCCCCCACCGTGCTGCCTCCCCCATGCACGGCTGTTCACCACCGTGGGGAGCCAGTCCTCCTGGGGGGCGGGGCCGAGTCTCCCCGAAGCTGCGGTCGCCTCGCCGCACCCATGATTTTCGCTCCCGCAGCTGGTCCCCCCCAGCACCGCAGGAAGGCCGGCGGCGGCAGCCCCGAGGCGCGGCGCAGCAGGCGGGGCGGCAAGCTGGCCATGACCCCCGCCCCGTCAGGCCAAGGGGGCCAGGGAGTGCCGCTCTCCTCTGCCCCGCCGCTACCAACAGCCCCACCTCTCCTTCACAGCCCCAGCCCCCTGCGCCGCTCCCCCTCCCGCAGCCCAGCCCGCCCCTACCACCACGGCCCACACACCCCAGAGCGCCCCCCCCGATGGTGGCCTCTTCCCTGCTTCACCGCCAGATGGCTACTCAGGGCGTGGCGGCCGCCACACTCCCGAGGGCTCCCCACCCACAGACCACCACCAGTACCACAGCCCCGTGGGGCAGTACCGCAGCTGCATCAGTCCTCCCTTCTCCCGCAGCCCCCCGTGGAGCCCCGGTGGGGGGCGCCGCGCCAGCCCCATGGGGTGGCGCAGTCCATGCTACCAACACCAGCACCACCACCACTACACTCCCCCCGCCCCATGACCGCTGGAGCCCCCAGCGCTCCCCACGCTGTGCTACCCGCTCCCCGGGGCGCCGCTCACCACCCCCAGGCCACCGTGCCTCCCCGGGGCGGGGCCGCTCACCCCCTGAGCCGCTCCCCACGCCACTCCCCGCGCCGGTGCCCGGGGCTGAGGTCCCCCCGCCGCTCCCCTTCCCCATGGGGTGAGGTGTACCCCTACGAGCGGCGGGGCTGTGGCGGGGCAGCCTGGGAGTGGAAGGCGTCCCAACACCACAGCCCCAAGGCAGAGCAGGGGGAGGCGCGGTACAGGAGGGGCAGCGCAGGGGACAGTGCCCCCTCAAGACAGACGCTGACTCCACCATCAGCGACTCAGAGCTGCCCTTCGCTGCGCCCCCTGCTCCCCCTAAAGCAGCAGCAGCAGCAGCAACAGCCACAGCAGGTGTACAGCTGGCCCTACCCTCCACAACCACAGCAGGTAAGAAGAGGCAGGCAGGCTGGTTGTCACTGCCTGTGGCACTGCAGCACTGTGGCACTCAACACAGCCACAGCAGGAGAGGCAGGGGAGAGCTCACACACACACACACACACACACACACACACACACACACACACACACACACACACACACACACACACACACACACACACACACACACACACACACACACACACATTACTTATATAACTGTCACTAATTACACACAAGTAATTCTTTCACAGGTCAATTATCAACCCCCAAACTAACCCCCTCCTTCCAACAGTTCCAGTACCCTTATGATGCAGCTGAGGGGACTGACACTGCCACCACCACCACCACCACTGCCACCACCGCCACAACAAGGGTTATTCAGGTGTTGCCCCAATATGCTTCAACCCCACAGCCCCACTCCCCCATGACAGTGCAGGCAGGGAATGTCATACAGGTGAGAGAGAGAGAGAGAGAGAGAGAGAGAGAGAGAGAGAGAGAGAGAGAGAGAGAGAGAGAGAGAGAGAGAGAAAGTTTTTACATACAGAAAGGAGAGACAGAGATAGAAAATCAATCTTACTACTACTACTACTACTACTACTACTACTACTACTACTACTACTACTACTACTACTACTACTACTACTACTACTGACCACCTCCTCCCCCTCAGGTTGTTCCAGGGAGGTGGAGGTGGGCCACACACACCTGGGTTACCTGTGGCTTGGCTGATCTCCCTCCTCCAGCAGGTGAGAGAGAGAGAGAGAGAGAGAGAGAGAGAGAGAGAGAGAGAGAGAGAGAGAGAGAGAGAGAGAGAGAGAGAGAGAGAGAGAGAGAGAGTATATATATATATATCTGCTGTTATTGTATTTATTTGTGTATATTTTCCTTACAGAGTGATTGATTGATTAAATGATATATATTGGTGTTAATATATACAGACAGACTGGTATATAGACATTCTGATATGTGATGGCCAGTCTGTGGACCACAAGGCCTTTGTGGACCAATGAATGTTTTACACTAAGGTTTATTAAGACCAGTGTTTTATTCAGCTATCATGAAAAAAAAAAAAACAGTACATAATTATATAGTAAGTAATTCATAACTTTAACCCAATCAAATTATAGATACTTGCAAGAAATAATGATACCAATAACACAAGCAAATAATAATAATAATAATAATTACTACAAATTACAATTATATGTTTATAATAGTAGAGCTGATTACAATGGGAAAAATAATAAATACAACGAATAATTACGAGAGCTGGGTCCAGTGCTTGGTTCCTCGTGAGACGACACTCTGTTGGGCACGGGAGGTTCAGCAGAAGGGTATCTTAAGTTACCTGTCTGTCTTAACTGAATATCATGAGCCTGTGTCTGTTATGTTTGTATTAAGAGCTTTGTATACAAACGGCAAGGTCTGGAATACAGTAATGTCTCCAGTTTCTAGGAGTTTAAGGTCCCTAAATGTAGGACACTGGTAGGTTCGGACTTTTACTGTGTGTGTGAGCAACATATAGTGAGTTTTGTTTATGTTAAGAGATAATTTATTGGATTCCAGCCAGTTGACCACATGGATCAATTCAATATTCATTGAATGTTGAATGTAGTTCACTTATGACCAGATATAAACACTAATATTCTCCAATTCCTTTAAGAAATCTTTTAAATTACCACTAGGAGAAAAAGAGAGAGAGAGAGAGAGAGAGAGAGAGAGAGAGAGAGAGAGAGAGAGAGAGAGAGAGAGAGAGAGAGAGAATGTTTTAGATATTATTATTATTATTATTATTATTGTTATTATTATTATTATTATTATTATTATTATTATTACATATTTTGTCTTTCTCATTATTTCTCTTATTATCTCATCATTTCTTCTTCTTCTTCTTCTTCTTCTTCTTCTTCTTCTTCTTCTTCTTCTTCTTCTTCTTCTTCTTCTTCTTCTTCTTCTTCTTCTTCTTCTTCTTCTTCTTCTTCTTCTTCTTCTTCTTCTTCTTCTTCTTCTTATTATTACATATTTCTCTCTCTCTCTCTCTCTCTCTCTCTCTCTCTCTCTCTCTCTCTCTCTCTCTCTCTCTCTCTCTCTCTCTCTCTCTCTCTCTCTCTCTCTCTCTCTCTCTCTCTCTCTCTCTCTCTCTCTCTCACAGATCCCACAAACTTACAATAATACTTTTACCCTTCTCTCTCATCCTCTCTCTCACTTCCACTGACTCTCTCTCTCTCTCTCTCCTTTTGCAGCAAATCCCAAGAATCAACGAGGACATTGTGGACCCAGAGATTGCAACAGCAGCAAGAGAGAGAGAGAAGCAAGAGAGGAGGGAGAGGAAGGAGAGGAGGAGGAGAGAGAGAGGGAAGCCAGGAGGGAGGCACGTCAGAGAGAGAGGGAGAGGAAGAGGTTGATTCTATTACAACAACAACTGCAACAACAACAACAGTTAGTCAGTGAGGAGGGGGAGGGGCCGTCCTCTGATGCTGAGGATGAGGTATTGTTCAGGGTAAGTAGTAGTAGTAGTAGTAGTAGTAGTAGTAGTAGTAGTAGTAGTAGTAGTGCATCCATTTTTAAACTTTCCGAGATAATCTTATTTCAACAGGTAGAGATGAAAAGTCCTCTAACTGATAAAAAAAAACATTATCTATTTATTTTGTTATGTAGGAGGGGCACCAGCCAGCCGTGGGAGACAAAACTGCAATAAAAGAAGACTCTCTGAGGTGTGGCTCCCCAAAATAGAATTACAAATGGTAGTCTGAGTTTACATGAACACTGGAGGGTGCTGTCAGGCCAAACCAGCCCCCCATCTGTGCCTATGCAGTGTCTGGCCAGGCACTAGTGTGTTTTGGGGGCTCAGACCAGCACATTCCCACTGTTTATCCATTGTTTGAGTTGATGCATTGTCTGGCCAGCCACTTGTGTGTATGTAGGGGACTCGGACAAGTTTATTTAATGTTCAGTGACCCGTTTGCAGGCACAGGGGTGTTGACAAGCTGAGTGTGCAGGAGATAGACAGTTAGAAAGGTTTACAGTTCAAATGCTACATGTATCTTAAAAATACAGATAATAAGTGGATAAATAGATTGAAATTAATATAAAATACCATTCTTTATTTAACACTTAACCAAACTTAACCAACATACACATACAGAGAATGAGTTAGTGTATGCAAAAATGAGAAAACATGCATAGACAAAAATAAATGAAGGTCAGAATGATGAGAGAGAGAAGGATGAGAGGAGGAAGAGATGAGGTAAGTGGGGAGACGAATGCTGAGAGAGAAAGAGATGAGAGAAGGAGAGAGTTGGTGTACAAATCTGGCTGTTGTAGCTGCCCAAGCTGAATAAAAAGATAAAAGTTAATGGTATTTTCAAAGGACACATACCACTTATAGTTCAAAGAAGGGATGGATGCTGGAGATTAGTTCATGTTCTACTATTTTTATTTTAGCTTAGTGAAATGAAATTACTACGGCTTATTTGAATGAAGGAAAAATGTCTCTGGAGGGGATTGTGTCAGTGAGTAAAAAGGTTCACACACACACACACACACACACACACACACACACACACACACACACACACACACACACACACACACACACACACACACACACACACACACACACTCAAACACAGACCTCATCACTTTATATAGCTAAAATATACACGTGACACAAATGTACAGATAATGATTCTCTCTCTCTCTCTCTCTCTCTCTCTCTCTCTCTCTCTCTCTCTCTCTCTCTCTCTCTCTCTCTCTCTCTCTCTCTCTCTCTCTCTCTCTCTCTCTCTCTCTCTCTCTCTACACTCAAAATCACTCCAAATTCTCACTCTTTCACCCTCTCTCTCTCTCTCTCAGCAGTACACAGGAGACAAGGATGGGAGCTACTCTCCCCCTCCCCCTCCAGGGTCGCCGCCCCCTTCACTGCATTGAAGTTGTACCCAGGCTACACCCACTACACCTTCACAGCTCCCAGCACTGCAGTTATATACACACAGCCTTCCCCACAGCAATATGGTAAGTAGTAGTAGTAGTATTAGTAGTAGTAGTAGGATAACAATTTGTAGATTATTGAATGAAAAAATAAATAGATGGGTTGATAACAGCAATAACAGTAGTAGTAGTAGTAGTAGTAGTAGTAGTAGTAGTAGTAGTAGTAGTAGTAATAGTAGTAGTATCATTATTATTACTGATTCAAAAATAATAATGATGACCTAATTTAACCTCCCTCTCCCCCCACCCCCCATAGCTTACAACCAAGTGGCAGCCATCCCAGGGAGGGTCGTGGTGGCCAACCAGGGGGGAGCAACAACCCCCACCAACCCCCCCACAGGGATGTTCAGTTACCCTGGGTATGTGTACACCACCCTCTACTCCCCTTCCCCCTCCCCTGCCTCCACTATGTTCTTCCACCAGCAACACCACCAGCAGGAGGAGGAGGAGGAGGAGGAGGAGGAGGAGGAGGAGGAGGAGGAGGAGGAGGAGGAGGAGGAGGTATCAACAAGAGAAAGAGAAGAGGACACGTGTGGCTCCGGTCGGAACTCCTCGGGGAATTGCTGGCTCACCTCTGAAGTGAGTAAGAGGAATTGTTAAGGCTTATTTAGTTATTTCATCTATTTATTTTGAAGGGAACAGTCTTATTTTAAAGGGGCAGGGGGTAAGCAAAATGTACATGATATACATATGAAGGATTTCTTTTACTTATCAATTTTTTGCATTAACTATTGGACAGTCTCATTATGAAGGGGCTGTGGTGAACTAATGTATGCTGTGGGGCCTTGCTGTGTAGGTATGTGGCCAGCTGTGCTATGCCTAACCTGGGGTGTAATACAATGCTCCACAAGACTGTTCCTTTCCACCAGGTGGCAATGAGGCTAGGACCAGTGTCTTGCCAGGGTGTAGCGCTGCACCACACAGAGGACATCCGTTGCCCCATACACGCCACACCCTTTCTCCACAACTCTGTACATATATCTAAATATACATATTTTTATACCTTCACCTTTGACATTCACCTGAAAACCACAGAAACTCACCAAGAGTGACTTTACCTATCACACAAAGCTAACAAACTAATGAACAGTGTCCACCGGTAATTCATAATTAAAAAAAACACTCTGGAACAACCCCTTAAACACCCCAACACACCTGCAAACACACAACAACACATTAAAAACACATTACAACATACAAACTCCTTCAAAACACACCAAAATATCCTCAAACACTTCTAGACACACTACTACTACTACTACTACTACTACTACTACTACTACTACTACTACTACTACTACTACTACTACTACTACTACTACTAACAGCCCCTATATCTTACAGGAAAAGCGTACCAGCCAGCCTGCCCACCACACCCAAGTCAACAACCACTCTGTCGTCACTGCAGAAAAACACAATCAACATGACCCGTTCTCCCCTGAGGTAAGCCCCTGGGAGTGTGTGGGGGTCCTGTGGGTGTCTGGGGGTCTTCCAAGGGGTCCTGGGAGCTTGGGGGGTCTGCAAGGTGTTATTGTGGGTGAATATTTAATCCTTCTATCCTGAGGTGGGTCTGGAAGATCCTAGTAATAACAATAATATAATATCTAACATACATACGTACATACATACACACAAACTCTCTCTCTCTCTCTCTCTCTCTCTCTCTCTCTCTCTCTCTCTCTCTCTCTCTCTCTCTCTCTCTCTCTCTCTCTCTCTCTCTCTCTCTCTCTCTCTCTCTCTCTCTCTCTCTCTCATGATTAACTGTACAATTCATAATAAATTTTTACATTACCTAGAAAAATAATGAATAAGTAAATAGATAAATAAATAAATAAATAAATGGATAAATAATAATAATAAAAAATAATAATAATAATAAGCACATTATAGGAACTTTTGTTGACATTATAAGAGAGAGAGAGAGAGAGAGAGAGAGAGAGAGAGAGAGAGAGAGAGAGAGAGAGAGAGAGAGAATTTGTGTGTGTGTGTGTGTGTGTGTGTGTGTGAGTGTGCATTTGTGTGAAAGGCTATTTGCATGTACACTTTTGAATACACACACACACACACACACACACACACACACACACACACACACACACACACACACACACACACACACACACACACACACACATACATAATTATACTGCAGTTATATAAATACGTGTCCTCAAATATCTCTCAATAAAATATATTTTCCCCTTTTTCTCCTACAGCCTGACCCCAATGTGGTGGAGGCACGCTGTGACAATGGTCTGGTGCGTGGTCATGCTTACTCCATCACTCGCATCAAGTATTGTGACATCCAGACTCCAAGGGTGTCAGGCAAGATCCCTCTGGTGCGCATCCGTAACCCTTGGGGTAATGAAGCAGAGTGGGTTGGCCCCTGGAGTGACAAGAGTCAAGAATGGCAGTTCATTCCTCCTGAGGAGAAAGAAGAGATGGGTCTCACCTTTAAACATGATGGGGAGTTTTGGATGTCTTTTAAGGTTAGTGGTAATACTCTGCCTCTTGGAAACTAATAATTTTTTTATTGTTACAGTATTTAGAACCTTCTTTATTGTACAGTATTTGTTTGATGTCTTCACGAAACTACATACATATTTTTATCATATTATGTAAATGTGAACACTTGTTCCATTAGAAATTAATAATGCTTTTAAATTGACAACATAGATTCAAAATGTATTTGTAGTGTAAGGTGAAGAATAAGTTGAAGGAAAAAGTAAGAAGGATTTTTTAAATTAGGCAAACAGAATTGATATGTACTGATTAAGAGTTTCAACAAGCATATTTTCATGTGATAGAAATATTTCTTCAGTACCTTTCTTGACCATGCAGAAAAGTTTAGGCTGTGCTGTTAATAAAGGTTTTCCCAAGGATTTTATTCATACTAGCAGAATGACCTGGTGTCGTGAAGATAAAATTGAATAACCTAACAGTTTTGGGTTGAAAGTAGTTAAGACATAACCTATGTCACTCCCTGGATCCAGTATCAGTCCAAATTTCATCACAGTCAGTTCAATGGTTTTTCTGTGAAAAGCAGACACACCTACACACAAACAGATAGATAGTGTGTTTTACTATGTAAGATGGCAAGAGAAAGAAAAAGAGAGAAAGATTCCCATATTGTTTCTAATTCATAACTTACTCAGGACTTCTTGACCAACTTCACCATGCTGGAGATGACCAACCTCAACCCAGACTCCCTGGAGGACGAGGACATCATCGGCTCCGTGCAGCACAAGTGGGAGATGAGTGTGTTTGAGGGAGCCTGGATCAGGGGCTCCTCATCTGGCGGATGTAGGAATTTCCTTGGTGAGTCTAACGGCCATTGGTTTGTGTTGTTTTATTAGTTATTATGCCCATTTTCACTGAAGAAATACTTGATAGTGTACATATCTGAGAATGTTAGTTTCTTGTTGTCCCATAGATCTTACCACAACTTCACCCACTATGTATCTACATATCTGAGACCTGTTAGTGCTTATGTCAAGGAACCTCTTGCATGATTAAACTTTTGGATTTACTTGTGTGACTTGTTTGTCAACAGATACATTCTGGCACAATCCTCAGTACAGAATCACTTTGACTGAGGTTGATGATGATGATGACAACAAGTGTACAGTGATTGTGGCACTGATGCAGAAGAATCACCGTTCACAGAGGAAGCTTGGCTTAGAGTGCCTTACTATTGGCTTTGCAATTTATTATGTAAGTCAAGACTTCTGTAGTTGTGGAAGAAATTCACATGTGTAATGTATAACTTCATTCTCTCTCTCTCTCTCTCTCTCTCTCTCTCTCTCTCTCTCTCTCTCTCTCTCTCTCTCTCTCTCTCTCTCTCTCTCTCTCTCTCTCTCTCTCTCTCTCTCTCTCTCTTCTTCTTCTTCTTCTTCTTCCTGTGGATCAAACCTTGTCTTTTTGTCATATCCCTCTGCTTTGTATTCATATTTAAAATGCTTAGCACTCACCTCATTATTTTCATAATTTCTTTCCTCATGACCACATCATTATGATTTGTTATACATGGCAATATGATGATAGTCAGACATAGCCTTAAATGCTGCTGGTGTGAAAAATATCTTCCTGTGAAATGGAAGGCCATATCATTAGAATATCATAGAGAGAGAGGACTGCAATGTGCAAAGACAACAAAGTCGAGATTCTTCCAACATGCCGACGCCTTTGAAGGAGTGATAAATAGCAGGCATCAGTAACTAGCTAAACTTGCATATATTCACATTTTCACTCTACAGTTACGAGACCCAGATGGTGTTCCTCGGCCTTTAGATCTGAACTTCTTCAAGTATTCTGCCTCAGTGGCTCGTTCCCCATCCTTCATCAACATGAGGGAGGTGTCTTGTCGCTTCAAGCTGCCCCCTGGCACTTACTGCATTGTGCCATCCACCTTTGAGCCTAATGAAGAAGGAGAGTTCATTTTGAGAGTCTTCTCTGAAAAAGCCAATGAAATGGAGTAAGTGTTTATTGTCTCTCTCTCTCTCTCTCTCTCTCTCTCTCTCTCTCTCTCTCTCTCTCTCTCTCTCTCTCTCTCTCTCTCTCTCTCTCTCTCTCTCTCTCTCTCTCTCTCTCTCTCTCTCTCTCTTATATAATTTCACTGAAATGCAAAAAGTATGTTGAATGAAAATCAATGATCTGAGTATGAATTTTACCAAGAGATGAAGGGTAAGACAACATGACTGAGGTTTTCAGATTGGTAAGACAGCTTAATTATAGAGTAACAAATCCAGACCACTCAATTTGCTCTCTTTAGAATCATGGAATGTGTGAAGTGGCCTGATTCATGTCTTCAAACTTATAAGTGGTTTTAACAAGGGATTATTAAATATCATAAATATCAAGAAAAGATTAGATGAATATATATATATATATATATATATATATATATATATATATATATATATATATATATATATATATATATATATATATATATATATATATATATATATATATATACGGGAGGTAGGAGAAAAACACAGGTGTATGGAGTTGAGTTTACTCCCGACCAGTTTCCTACAGCTTCTTCAGCTGAAGAAGCTGTAGGCAAAACTGGTCAGGAATAAACTCAACTCCATACACCTGTGTTTTCCTCCTACCTCCCCCTCCAAGTTGTCTAAATGTCTGAACAATAATAACAATAATAATAAAAATAATAATAATGTCAAAAAGTGCAGACAGAATTTGGCAAGAGTAGCATGACACAGACAGGAAATTACCTGATAAGAAATTAACAAATCCACAGATTAAGAATGTGAAAAGAATTAGGAATAATGTTTCAAGATAACTTATCATCAGACACACTTAAAAACAGGTTCAGAGGAAAGACATAAGCCAAGGAAAATGATAAGAACGACATTCAGTTAGATGAAACAATTTCCATGATCCATCCAAAACTGGAATATTCAACAATCATATGGTCATCATACTGAGAGAGACCATAAGGAACATAAACAGAATATGAAGAGCAGCAACCAAGATAGTGAAGAAAGATTAGCAAAAAATAAATAAATAAACAAATAAATAAATACGTAAAATAAATAAAATAAATAAATAAATAAATACATGAAAAGGGGAAATCATATAATATCCAAGGCATCAAAGAAATTCCAAGATGACAGATTTTATATATATATATATATATATATATATATATATATATATATATATATATATATATATATATATATATATATATATATATATATATATATATATATATATATATATATATTTTTTTTTTTTTGTGATTAAAGAGATACAAGATACAGCAAGAAATTCAAATGACTGTTCATATGAAAGATATCAATGAATACAATTTTTCTCATAGCAACGCTGAAACTTGGATTGAACACCTTGGATACAAAGTAGTCCACATTAGGAATATTAAACACTTGAAAGCCAAACAGGACATTACTGGATATAAATATGTGTCAGTACAAGCACTGTTCTTTTCCTGTATGTCAAAACTGGGGAAATACACACTCACACACACAACATTGTATCTAATTAGGGCTATCTACACTTGCTCTTGTCTTTTGTTTCCTTCCTCTTCTCCCTTGACCTCTTTTTTTTTCTCCTCTTTTCTTTTTCAAATTGGTAAGGTGTGTGTGTGTGTGTGTGTGTGTGTGTGTGTGTGTGTGTGTGTGTGTGTGTGTGTGTGTGTGTGTGTGTGTGTGTGTGTGTGTGTGTGTGTGTGTGTGTGTGTGTGTGTGTGTGTGTGTGTGTGTGTGTGTGTGTGTGCCTAAGTTCTCTCCACAACCCAACATTTTCTATCACTTCTATCTCCTCCCAGTTAATTCCTTTAGTGTTGAAGTCACCTACTAAGAACACTTTGTCACTTTTCCTTATCATTTCCTCTATGCTATTTCTTGTTTTTAGTTGCATAGTTTTATATCTACTGGTCTCCCATGCATTAGTTTTTGGTGATACATAAGTCATGATAACTTTCCTTTTTTCACTTCCTTTGATCTTAATCACAATACTCAAAGTTTCCACCATTCCATCACCATATTCCACTTCCTCAACAACAATATCCTCTTTTACCAATATCATCACTCCTCCTCCCTTTCCTATTCTGTCTCCTCCTTTGCAAATCCCATTTATTTCCTCTTTTAGTTTAGTTTCTATTAAACCTACCACATTGGGTTTATTGTTCTTTAAATAGTCTAAGTTCCAATAGGCTTGAAACCAAACCATCCATATTTGTATACATAATTGTGTGTGTGTGTGTGTGTGTGTGTGTGTGTGTGTGTGTGTGTGTATACCTAACAAGGGGGTGTGTAGCATAACTAAATATGTTTGTTGATTTCTTTGTGTGTGTGTGTGTGTGTGTATTCAAGTGTATTTTGAGGAGGGTGTGTGCAGTGTGACTCAGTGCATGTGTCTGCTAATTTGTGTGTGTGTGTGTGTGTGTGTGTGTGTGTGTGTGTGTGTGTGTGTGTGTGTGTGTGAGCAAGAGAATAACAATAAATATAACATTAATTTCTATATAAAAAATAATAATAATGATAATAATAATAATAATAATAATGATAATAATAATAATAATAATAATAATAATAATCAATAACAATGACAATAAGAAAAGTTATGTAAAGGTTAGCATGGTACTTTAGGGTATGTGACATCACTACATGCTAATTTTTTAAGTGTCTGAATAAAGTAGACAAGCAAATCATGTGCAAACTTAATGCATGGGAGATCAACAGATATAAAACTATGCAACTAGAAACAAGAAATAGCATAGAGGAAATGATAAGGAAAAGTAACAAAGTGTTCTTAGTAGGTGACTTCAACACTAAAGGAATTAACTGGGAGAAGATGGAAGTGAAAGAAAATGTTGGGTCATGGAGTGAAGAACTTATGCATACCATGATGGTGAATACAATGCGACAATGGGTGAATGAACCTACAAGATGCAGAGAAGAACTATCACAGTTGGACTTTGTGTTTAAAAAGCCTTCATATGTATATAGTACCTCAAATAGAGATGGCCATTCATTTCACCATATCCTTCAATAATTTCATTGCACAGATCCAGTTCTTACATAGGATTCCTATAAAACTGGTGGACACTAAATTATTTATGAAAATTTATGAGATTGATATGATGTTAATGGCAGAAGTGTGTGTTGTATTCTCACTTGAGGTTTACAGTCATTGTTTCAGGTCAGATTTTTTGTGTGAGAGAGAGAGAGAGAGAGAGAGAGAGAGAGAGAGAGAGAGAGAGAGAGAGAGAGAGAGAGAGAGAGAGAGAGAGAGAGAGAGAATTAGAAGTTTGTGTGTGTGTGCTGCATGACAAGTTGTGGCCTAATACCCAAACCTGTTGTTAGTCAAAGCCAGTTACAGGTTAGCAATTAAAAAAATCCTCAATACAGTTGATAAAAAACATTTTTCTTTTATGCAGTTTGCTTCAATGCCAGAAATGCATTTTGAATTAAAATAATTATTTTTTCCTAGCGTGAGGATATCAAAAGATGATTGTTACCAAGAAAAAAATACTGCCAGATTATTTCATACACACCAAAATCTGTCAGAAAATATGGTTACATCTGAAAGTAAAGAGAAATAAAGTGACAAAACTCTCCAGAAATCATGGGAACATTACCAATTAAAAATAAAAATTCATGGTGAATAGCCAAACCTGTGTCAGTGAGGAATGAATTACTTTAGGAAAAGGAAACTTGATATCAAGATCTAAGCGTATATAGACCAGCATCCAATTTGCTTTTTTTGTCTAAGTTATTGAAAAGTTGATGGAACACTTAGAGAAAGTCCATGTCTCGCCTGACTGTCAATCTGCATATAGACCAGGATTTTCTACTGAAACTACCATTTGGTATGTAATTAATGGCTTCCTGGGAATGATGGATAAAAGTGAATGTGCTACATTAGTCCTTTTGGATCTTAGTGCAGCTTTTGATACCA
>NW_026973763.1:125000-130000 GCF_035594125.1 Scylla paramamosain | reverse complement strand
TATGGTATGATGCTTTTAATTAAATTTTCTAAGGTATTTTTTTTTATTAACATTTTCTTGTTAATTTCTCTGGTGTTTTCTTGTTTCTATTTTTTGCTTATATTTTCTGGTGCATTCTGGGTATTATTCTTGGTAACACCTGCTGTTTAAAATTATATTCTCTCGTTTCTCACTAATATCTGGTACGTTCTGGGCATTTTTCTGGTAAAACCCATTAATTTCCTGCGTTTTAAATATTTCCTTGCGTTCCCCATTAATTTTCAGTAGGTTTTGGCTATTTTGGTGACATTTGGTGGATTCTGTTTGTTTCTATGGTTTCCTGGTGTTGCTCCACTGTTGTGCTGGGTGTGGCATCACTTCCGAGGTGTCTGGAGGTGGTTTGGCGCATCAGCAAATGTGTACTTCAACCTGAATGCCTCGGCCACCACCAGACTGATCTCCGTGTCTGACCAAGAGGATGTTGGCAGATTCTGAAGCAGCAGCATTAAGCCCTGTGGGAGTGACCTTATGTTAGATTAGTTAGGTTTAGTTAGGTGAACTCCACTGGACTCTAGTGGTAGGGAATAGTTTCAATGTGGGGCAGGGGAGGTTAAGTTAGGTTAGGTTAGGAGGAAAGATTTATGTATAGCCTTCAGATATGTAGTAGCAGTATTAGTCACTGTTGGTGTTAGGTTAGGTTAGGAGAAGGAAAGGTGTGCGACTGCTCACTTCATACAGAATGATAAATAAGCACAGCCTTCACACACTCGCTGGCCTAGACCCTCGGAAGTCAGTCAGTCATTGACCCTCGGAACCAGTCATTCATCCCTTTCTCTGGTAAACTCTGGAACTCCCTGCCTGCTTCTGTATTTCTACCTTCCTATGACTTGAATTCTT
Source organism: Scylla paramamosain (assembly GCF_035594125.1). NCBI lineage: Eukaryota > Metazoa > Arthropoda > Malacostraca > Decapoda > Portunidae > Scylla > Scylla paramamosain. The sequence goes on along the minus strand of NW_026973763.1, from coordinate 129,124 downwards.
TCAAGAGGGAGGTTTCAAGACACTTATTCATCAAGTTTTGACCACTGCTTTGACCCTTTTATGGGACTGGCATTTCAGTGGGCATATTTTTTTAATGAATTTTTGTTACCCTTGGCCAGTGTCCTTCCTACATAAAAAACCCTCACTTGAAAGTCCCTCTCTGGTTCATGAGGTGCTGGCAAAAATAGCTGAAGAACACACACACACACACACACACACACACACACACACACACACACACACACACACACACACACACACACACACACACACACACACACACACACACACACACACCTGGAAATCCCTCTGGTTCATGAGGTGCTGGGAGAAGTAGGTGAGGAACGCAGCACACACATATAGCACGAAGTGGGAGAAGCCGTCAGGTTCAGCGTGCAGTGTGTCCCAGAGCCTGACGGTGCAGCCTAGGGGCATCTCCCTCATTAGCAAGTTGTTGAACCATCGGAAGGAAAATTGAAGGTAGTCTATCTCATGTCTGGCCAAGTGCTGGTGGAGATTGACTGTGGAAAGATGGATTGAGTTAGGATTAAGTTGCACACACACACACACACACACACACACACACACACACACACACACACACACACACACACACACACACACACACACACACACACACACACACACACACACACACACACACACACACACACACACACACACACACACACACACACACACACACACACACACACACACACAACCAGATTACTACAGAGACAAAGAGAGGCTGGATACTTAAGAGAACACAAGAATAACTGAGAAACACACACACACACACACACACACACACACACACACACACACACACACACACACACACACACACACACACACACACACACACACACACACACCATCTATCCTCTTCATAAGTTCGCCGAGCTGTTGCACTTTGCTTTGAATGCCTGGCTGTGCAAAAGTGTAGTTGTCTTGTATTCCATCCAGCAGCTTTGACATACACCAGAAGCTGTCTGCCTCCACCACCGCCCGCTGCTCCGCTTCAATCTTCTCCACCTCGTATGTGTCCAGGCTCTCCTCTGATTGGTGAACGGATGCATGGATAGGTTAGGTTTGGCAATAAAGTAATCTTTTTGAATGCCTAGTGTCTTCTTTGCTAATAGATTGATTGATAGATAGATAGATTGATAGATTGATGGATGGATAGGTTAGGTAATACTATAATCTTCTCTCTTCTAACAAAATAAACTGATGGATAGATAAACTGATAGATATTTGGTACCATATTTTGAAACACTTCTGTGCTGTACTTCCTCTGTTTTCAAAAAGGCTCTAGATGAAGCTGTACATGTTTTTAAGTGTGTTTTTCATGATTCTAGTGACAGATTAACAAGACTTGTACATTATTAACAGGAGAAGCACTCTTGAAAACTGGCTAATCATCTCCTTGACCTTGAAAAACAGTCTTGATAAATGAGCAAAGCATTTTTAAGTGTTTTTAAAATTGTGATAACAGATTAACAAGACTTCTACATTATCAACAGGAGAAACACTCTTGAGAACACAGCTAATTATCCCTCTGTGACTCTGGAAAAGTCTAGATGGGAGAGAAGGAACAAGAAAGCAGAGCATTACAGAATAGGCCCTTACAAGACAAGAACTTAATCTAAATCACAAAGTAGGAAAAGACATTGAAAACCTCACCTTTAGGAACCACCTCATGAAGGAAGACGATGAAGAAGGGTGTGACAAGGTTGTTGATCCCCTGCACGTAACCTGAGGGGCAGGGTGACGGATGGCCCAGATGTACAGAATGCGCTCAAACATTTCTTGTACGATTGTTTGTTGGAACAACGGAATCAGGGGAGACATGCGTGGGATGTCAATGTGAATCTGTGGAGAGACGTGGGTTTGGTGAGACTAGGTTAAGTTTGGTTAGGTTAAGTTAAGTTTGGTTAGGTTAGGTTAAGTTTGGTTAGGTTAGGTTAAGTTAGGTTTGGTTAGGTTAGGTTAGGTTAAGTTTGGTTAGGTTAGGTTAAGTTAGGTTAAATTCGATTAGGTTAGGTTAAGTTAAGTTCGGTTAAGTTAAGTTTGGTTTGGTTAGGTTGGGTTAGGTTAAGTTTGGTTTGGTTAGGTTGGGTTAGGTTAAGTTTGGTTAGGTTAAGTTAGGTTTGGTTAGGTTAGGTTAAGTTTGGTTTGGTTTGGTTAGGTTTGGTTTGCTAAGGTTATGTTAGGTTAGGTTAGATGAGATCAGTAGAGAGGAGAATACTTGCTTTTGTGGTCTCTATATTACAAGGATAGAGATCTTAGTCAGTATATAAAAGAATGACTGAAAAGATACACCAGGTGACAAATATTCCTATGACAGGAGAATGAAGCTTTTAAACTGATATACACACACATAGAAAATAAAGAAAAAGAGAGAGAAAAAAATATTGAAAGAAAAAAACAGGAAAGGAAGATTATCAACACACACACACACACACACACACACCTGTCTAAAGGTATCTTGGTGGATATCCTCGTGCCTCGTGCCATAGTACTGGTCCACAAAACTCCATTATTCCTCTCGTTTCCTTCGCAGCGTGTCCTCTCATCTCCCTGAGTTTGCTGGGAGGTAGCCCTGAGAGAGAGAGAGAGAGAAATTAATGTTTTTTTTTTTTTTTATTTTATATTACTAAAAATTAACAGACAAACAAAAACATTCATAACTTCACTAGTACTACCTAACACACACACATACATACACACATACATACATACATTTAATTACCTCCAAGCCACAGCACGGACTTGTGAGGGAATGCCAGACCAAGACAGTTTCCGCAGCTCCGGCAGGGAAGTGTTGGCTGCGTTGATCACCTCCAGGAACTTCTCTGTCCTTACCATGTCGCGCTCACTGTCTGCGGGGAGAGAGAGAATGTGAGAGAGAGAGAGAGAGAGAGAGAGAGAGAGAGAGAGAGAGAGAGAGAGAGAGAGAGAGGGTTAGATAGAGAAGGAGAGAAAGCATTATGACATCACAATAATTAAAAAAAACATTTAAAACATAGATGGATAAATCATTACTACTACTACTACTTCTACTACTACTACTACTACTACTACTACTACTACTACTACTACTACTACTACTACTACTACTACTACTATTTCTACTACTACTAGCATCAGTAATACTAATAATAATTTCTTTTGTATTGCAGAGGTGAACCAGGCCAACACAAGACAGATGGGATGCAAGAACACTGTTGACACATCAATACTTCATACAAGGCAATAAAGCGGTATGTATCATCATGCTTTAGTGTATGAGAGCATTGTATAAGCCACAACACATACATACACTGCCATGTACACCCTCTGTACATCATATGAGGCAACACAGCTATGTATTATCATGCTTCAATGTATAAGGCCAATGGGAGAGGGAGGACTACTACTACTACTATTACTATAACCAGCAAGAGAGAGAGAGAGGTGGTGGACAGACTAAATATAACAGGCCAATGGGAGAGGGAGGACTACTACTACTACTACTACTACTACTACTACTACTACTACTACTACTACTACTACTACTACTACTACTACTACTACTACTACTACTTCCTCTTCTTCTAATACTGTTGCTACTATTACTAGTACTGCTGCTGCTGTTACCGGAAGTGATGAAAAGGGTCCTGGGGGTCTGGAGAGTGGCAGACTGCCCTCCACACCTACATTAATAATAACAACAACAACAACAATAATAATAACGAAAGCCTGAAATTTGGATGCATTTTTGTTTGTTTATTTATTTATTTATCTTTTTCGGTCAACAACAAAAGCTACCTTTGATTTTTAAGCTCTTCTTTTTAATTTTGTTCATTTTTTTCTTTCTTTCTTTCTTTTACTTCTTTTTTCTTTTGTGTTTTTTAGCATGATTTTATTTTTTGCTTCTTTTTACCTTCTGTGTGCAAACCCAAGTAAACAAATTGAATAAATATCATGGCTTCTGACTGCAGCAACAACAACAACAACCACCACCACCATCACCACCACCCACCTAATACAAGAGTTATCCAGTATTCTCAATATTTCACCACTAGTCTATCCACCTCACTAATACAACATTTAACCAGTATTCTCAATCTTTCACCACT
>NW_026973763.1:110000-120000 GCF_035594125.1 Scylla paramamosain | reverse complement strand
TACCTTCTTGCAAACAAATTAAACAATGTACAGTAGATATTTTTAAAGCAGAAGATGAAAAAAATAAAAGTTTTCACATAGGAATTGCTTGAATAATGGTTCAGTATTTGTACAAACTCATATTTTCTTTTATTCCATTCATAAACTTATTCATAAACATTCATAAAGCTGTGGCAATGATAAAATTATTATAAACAAACATTACTCCTCCTCCTCCTCCTCCTCCTCCTCCTCATCTGTACTCATCTCCTCAATCTGTACTACTACTACTGTTACTACTATTACTACTACTACTACTACTACTACTACTACTACTACTACTACTACTACTACTACTACTACTACTACTATTACAACAACAACAACAACAACAACAACAACAACAACAACAACAACAACAACAACAACAACAACAACAACAACAACAACAACAACTACTACTACTACTACTACTACTACTACTACTACTACTACTACAACAACAACAAGAACAACAAATACTACTACTACTACTACTACTACTACTACTACTACTACTACTACTACTACTACTACTACTACTACTACTACTACTACAAGAACAACAACAACTACTACTACTACAACAACAACAACAACAACAACAAGAACAACAACAACTACTACTACTACTACTACTACTACTACAACAAGAACAACAACTACTACTACTACTACTACTACTACTACTACTACTACTACTACTACTACTACTACTACTACTACTACTACTACTACTACTTTTTTTTTTTTTTTTTTTATGTAGGAAGGATACTGGCCAAGGGCAACAAAAATCTAATAAAAAAAAAATGCCCACTGAAATGCCAGTCCCTTAAAAGTGTCAAAGCAGTGGTCAAAAATTGGTGGATAAGTGTCTTGAAACCTCCCTCTTGAAGGAATTCAAGTCATAGGAAGGTGGAAATACAGAAGCAGGCAAGGAGTTCCAGAGTTTACCAGAGAAAGGGATGAATGATTGAGAATACTGGTTAACTCTTGCGTTAGAGAGGTGGACAGAATAGGAGTGAGAGAAAGAAGAAAGTCTTGTGCAGCGAGGCCGCGGAAAGAGGGGAGGCATGCAGTTAGCAAGATCAGAAGAGCAGTTAGCATGAAAATAGCGGTAGAAGACAGCTAGAGATGCAACATTGCGGCGGTGAGAGAGAGGCTGAAGACAGTCAGTTAGAGGAGAGGAGTTGATGAGACGAAAAGCTTTTGATTCCACCCTGTCTAGAACAGCAGTATGAGTGGAACCCCCCAGACATGTGAAGCATACTCCATACATGGACGGATAAGGCCCTTGTACAGAGTTAGCAGCTGGGGGGTGAGAAAACTGGCGGAGACGTCTCAGAACACCTAACTTCATAGAAGCTGTTTTAGCTAGAGATGAGATGTGAAGTTTCCAGTTCAGATTATAAGTAAAGGACAGACCGAGGATGTTCAGTGTAGAAGAGGGGGACAGTTGAGTGTCATTGAAGAAGAGGGGATAGTTGTCTGGAAGATTGTGTCGAGTTGATAGATGGAGGAATTGAGTTTTTGAGGCATTGAACAATACCAAGTTTGCTCTGCCCCAATCAGAAATTTTAGAAAGATCAGAAGTCAGGCGTTCTGTGGCTTCCCTGCGTGATATGTTTACCTCCTGAAGGGTTGGACGTCTATGAAAAGACGTGGAAAAGTGCAGGGTGGTATCATCAGCATAAGAGTGGATAGGACAAGAAGTTTGGTTTAGAAGATCATTAATGAATAATAAGAAGAGAGTGGGCGACAGGACAGAACCCTGAGGAACACCACTGTTAATAGATTTAGGAGAAGAACAGTGACCGTCTACTACAGCAGCAATAGAACGGTCAGAAAGGAAACTTGAGATGAAGTTACAGAGAGAAGGATAGAAACCGTAGGAGGGTAGTTTGGAAATCAAAGCTTTGTGCCAGACTCTATCAAAGGCTTTTGATATGTCCAAGGCAACAGCAAAAGTTTCACCAAAGTGTCTAAAAGAGGATGACCAAGACTCAGTAAGGAAAGCCAGAAGATCACCAGTAGAGCGGCCTTGACGGAACCCATACTGGCGATCAGATAGAAGGTTGTGAAGTGATAGATGTTTAAGAATCTTCCTGTTGAGGATAGATTCAAAAACTTTAGATAAGCAGGAAATTAAAGCAATAGGACGGTAGTTTGAGGGATTAGAGCGGTCATCCTTTTTAGGAACAGGTTGAATGTAGGCAAACTTCCAGCAAGAAGGAAAGGTAGATGTTGACAGACAGAGCTGAAAGAGTTTGACTAGGCAAGGTGCAAGCACGGAGGCACAGTTTCGGAGAACAATAGGAGGGACCCCATCAGGTCCATAAGCCTTCCGAGGGTTTAGGCCAGCGAGGGCATGGAAAACATCATTACGAAGAATTTTAATACGTGGCATGAAGTAGTCAGAGGGTGGAGGAGAGGGAGGAACAAGCCCAGAATCGTCCAAGGTAGAGTTTTTAGCAAAGGTTTGAGCAAAGAGTTCAGCTTTAGAAATAGATGTGATAGCAGTGGTGCCATCTGGTTGAAGTAGAGGAGGGAAAGAAGAAGAAGCAAAGTTATTGGAGACATTTTTGGCTAGATGCCAGAAATCACGAGGGGAGTTAGATCTTGAAAGGTTTTGACATTTTCTGTTAATGAAGGAGTTTTTGGCTAGTTGGAGAACAGACTTGGCATGGTTCCGGGCAGAAATATAAAGTGCATGAGATTCTGGTGAAGGAAGGCTTAAGTACCTTTTGTGGGCCACCTCTCTATCATGTATAGCACGAGAACAAGCTGTGTTAAACCAAGGTTTAGAAGGTTTAGGACGAGAAAAAGAGTGAGGAATGTACGCCTCCATGCCAGACACTATCACCTCTGTTATGCGCTCAGCACACAAAGACGGGTCTCTGACACGGAAGCAGTAGTCATTCCAAGGAAAATCAGCAAAATACCGCCTCAGGTCCCCCCAACTAGCAGAGGCAAAACGCCAGAGGCACCTTCGCTTAGGGGGATCCTGAGGAGGGATTGGAGTGATAGGACAAGATAAAGATATGAGATTGTGATCGGAGGAGCCCAACGGAGAAGAAAGGGTGACAGCATAAGCAGAAGGATTAGAGGTCAGGAAAAGGTCAAGAATGTTGGGCGTATCTCCAAGACGGTCAGGAATACGAGTAGGGTGTTGCACCAATTGCTCTAGGTCATGGAGGATAGCAAAGTTGTAGGCTAGTTCACCAGGATGGTCAGTGAAGGGAGAGGAAAGCCAAAGCTGGTGGTGAACATTGAAGTCTCCAAGAATGGAGATCTCTGCAAAAGGGAAGAGGGTCAGAATGTGCTCCACTTTGGAAGTTAAGTAGTCAAAGAATTTCTTATAGTCAGAGGAGTTAGGAGAGAGGTATACAGCACAGATAAATTTAGTATGAGAATGACTCTGTAGTCGTAGCCAGATGGTGGAAAACTCGGAAGATTCAAGAGCGTGGGCACGAGAGCAGGTTAAGTCATTGCGCACATAAACGCAGCATCCAGCTTTGGATCGAAAATGAGGATAGAGAAAGTAGGAGGGAACAGAAAAGGGGCTACTGTCAGTTGCCTCAGACAGTAGTAGTATTCCTACTACTACTACAACAAGAACAAAAACAACAACAAGAACAACAACAACTACTACTACTACTACTACTACTACTACTACTACTACTACTACTACTACTACTACTACTACAACAAGAACAACAACAACAACAACAACTATTACTACTACTACTGCTACTACTACTACTACAACTACTACTACTACTACTACTACTACTACTACTACTACTACTACTACTACTACAACAACAACAACAACAACAACAACAACAACAACAACAACAACAACAACAACAACAACAACAACAACAACAACAACAACAACAACAACAACAACAACAACAACAACAACAACAACAACTACTACTACTACTACTACTACAACTAGTGCAGTTAAATACAGGAATACATAAGAAAATAGTTATTAGTTTCCATTTTGGATTCTGTTTGTTTTTTGAGGTGAACTTTTTGCTAAGCATTTGTTAGGCTGTGTATTAGTGTGTCCAGGAGGGTTATAGAAGTTATTCAAGTGGTGTACTTGTGCTGGACAATAAATGTGTCACAAGCTTAGTACACCGTGGAAGTGCTATTGATGGGTGTCTCTCTCTCTCTCCCTCTCTCTCTCTCTCTCTCTCTCTCTCTCTCTCTCTCTCTCTCTCTCTCTCTCTCTCTCTCTCTCTCTCTCTCTCTCTCTCTCTCTCTCTCTCTCTCTCTCTCTCTCTCTCTCTGGCTTTTTAAATCTCTTAACCAGATGATACATGGCATTTTTTTAGACAATGGTAATAATAATAATAATAATAATAGCAATAATAATAACAAATAATACTAATTAGATTATTTTTACCTTTTAAGAAGCTTGAAGTGGTGGTGGTGGTGGTGGTGGTGATGCTGGCTTGGATAAAGAGAAGCTTCATTGTATTATATAAAGTGTAAGGTCTTGCGGTTTGCATTGTGGTTTGTGGGTTATTTCAGTTAGTCCGCTAGCCAAGCCTCCTCTCGCGGCAGTCATCCCCAAACACAACGTATATGATGTACTGTTGAATTGCCGTCCTTGTATTCCTTCCAGTGTAATTATGTTGTTGATTTAATGTTATCTGTTGATGTTAACTTAATTCCTTCAACGTGGTTTTATGGAGCAAAATGCAGTCGCCTTGGTACAGCCAGCTCGCTCACTTTTATACAGCATAATGCACCAGATGTTCCTGAACACACATTAACCTCGTCTCCGCAGAGCAAATATTGTTGTTTTCTTGGTGAGAGAGAGAGAGAGCAAACTGTGCGCGGGAAGGAAGCCAGGATGCCGCTGTTGTTATGCCAAGCACCCAGCTAAGGCTTGTCATACCCAGCACGTCTTTACACTTTAGAAAGCTTGTCAGGGAGGAAATGTCCACTTGCTTACTTGGTAATGTGTCTCCAGGTCGCTGAATGTTGGCCAGGCCACTGTTGTGTTCATGGGACAGGTAAAATAAACACAAGAGCGGCTGGAACTCCCCTCCGTCACAGATTTGTTTAAACTGTTTTGGCGCCTCCAAAAGACCATCTCAATATGCAGATTTTATTTCTAACTTATGAAAACAAATATTTTTTAGGGGATTTTATGCATTCATATTTTGTGGAAATATATTAGAAGAGGAAGTCTCACTAACCTTGAGTTTCATCAATTAAGGAGCAAAATAAGTGTTTTTCCCCCGAGATTTAGATAGTATGAAAAGCATACCATGTTTACTATCTTCCCTATTGCCTCATTAATATCCTACGCAAACATGTAAAAATACTCTATTTTAGTATTTCGTTAGATGATAACAGATATCCAAAAAAAGAGGTAAGACACCCAGTAACTCTTGTGAAATATGACACGATAAATGTGACAATCTTGACTACATTATGACTTCAATGCTACAAGAGACCGAGAGAGAGAGAGAGAGAGAGAGAGAGAGAGAGAGAGAGAGAGAGAGAGAGAGAGAGAGAGAGAGAGAGATGCTTTTGATGCCAGTCTGTCTATTAGAGCAGGGTGAATGAGTGGAAGCCCCAATATATTATTATCCTTTATGATATTACCTTATCCTTTGCTGTGTGTGTTATTCTACTCTTACTTTATTTCCACCCAGTCCATAAATTTGTCTAAAGCTCCCCAATGACTCAGCACTAACAACCTGATTACTGAGTCTATGTCATTCTATCCTGTCTTTCTTAAATCTATCCTCAAGCTTGAATCCATTTTTACTTCTTGTCCTTCCCTGTTTACTGCTCAGAATTTTGCATATATCACCCTTGTTGCATCCCATATCACTTGAAGAAATGGATTAGACCTCCTCTTAATCTAATTCTGCCTTTATCAAGCATAAACCCATTATTTATATCCCTATCTTTAGAATTTTGCTTATATCATTCTTATTATGTCCCCTATACCACTATAAGACCACTATCAGACCCCTCTTAACCTCTCTACCTTTTATTAAGTTTAAACCAATGATTTATTTTCCTACCCTAATTACTGACCCTGAAAATTGTGTTTCCCTTTGTGTCATTGCATTATCTTGCTCCATTTCTTCTCCAGAGTGTGTATGACAGCCTGTGTGGTGACATGGTGGTATCTGTGGCTGACTGTGGCAGGCATGGAGGTCTGGGGAGGAGAGGATGGGGAAAGAGGAAGAGAGGAGAGGTCCCTTCAGCAAATCCCTTTAGGAACCTCAGGATTTCCCTTACCTGTGGATATTGACCCCATTCCTTCAGGTAAGTGAGTAATGGGTGGTGATGGTGGTGTAAATTATCATAGAGCTATCATAAATACTGTACTATCACTGAGTTTATGTTGTTAAATCTGAAATAACCTCAATAGTCTTAATTTTATGAGTGTTGTTTTAGTTTCTTAAGTCTCCCTCAAAATGGACGGCCAAGCTCTCGTTTTTGTTTACTGTCACATAGTCACGTTCCTATAATGTGCCAGTATTTCTTGCTGCTGTGTTTCTAGTCCTAAATAAGGGGCTTTAGCCAAGGAAAAGAACTTTAGTAATTTATGTTCATAAGTATTACATTTACTAAGTATAAGTTTATAAGTCAAAACTCATTGTGTGATAGTTTTTGTAGTTTTGTAAGAATGTACTGAGAAAGGAAGAATTAGAGCTGTTGACAAACATGATGGCGTCTCACTTAGCCCTAGAATCTTCTCCTATTTCCGAGTTCTGCACGATGGAGAAATAGACATTCTTCATTATGTAATGTTGCTTCACTAGTCTTGGTGATATCAACATACTATTATATCACAAAACTATTACTATATTTAACTATTACAAATACTATTATGCACTATACCAGTTTGTAAGGTGCTATTCTTTCCATCCATCCATTCCTCAGATACTCAATTACTCATCCACACACACACACACACACACACACACACACACACACACACACACACACACACACACACACACACACACACACACACAGTCCATGTATCCATTCATAAATTCATCAGTCACTCTGTCAATCACTGACCTGCTTACTCCATCCATCCACTCTCAATCTCTAACAGTTCCTAACATTACCATACTCAATTCACCAACCATCCATTCATCCATCCATCCATCCATCACTCAATGAATCTTCTGCCACAGGTCCCCACGTCACTATGCCCCACATCAGTTTCCGAGACATGGGTAACCTAGTCCAACAAGCTGCTGTGGCTGTGAACGAGAGATTTGATACTATTGAACCTGCCATATACCAGAGCGGTGAGTGTTTGTCTGTCTGTGCGTCTGTGTGGGTGTGTATGTGTGCGTGTGTTTACCTAGCTGTTGTGTTTTTTTGTTTGTTTGTCCAGTTTTGGTTTAAATATATGTTACCATCTATCACAACTATATTTTTCACTTTTGAGTTATTTCAGATACCTAAAGTTTGATATGGGTATGTGTGTGTGTGTGTGTGTGTGTGTGTGTGTGTAAGAGGGGCACTGGCCAAGATAACACAAAATTGAATATAAAAAGGGTCATTAAGGTGTCAGCCCCTATAGAAAAGTCAAAAGGTCATCCTGGAAGAGTTTAAGTCACAGACAAAGGGAGATACAGAATTAGGCTGGGGGTTCAGGAATTTACCATTGAAAGGGATGAAAGACAGAGACTGAGAGAGAGACCCTTGTATATTTCTACCCATTAATAAACAGTAGTAGCAAAACTAAGCAGGAATATTTTATACAAGGACTGCCCACTTGTAGCCCTTGTGTTCTTATGTGAATCTCTACCCACAATGCAATATCCAATGTGATCACATTCCAGGGGCACGGCAGGTCCCCGGCACGCCTGCCTGGTTCATGGCCGCATCACACAAGACCAAGGTTGTAGCCAAGAACATCTCCAGAATTGCTCTCATCTCAGAGGAGGCGACCAAATACACCGCACAACAGTGAGTCTTGACTCCTGGTGCCACCTTACCATCTCACACCACACTCTGGGAAACTTGTGCAGGAGATAGGAGGAAGGCACAGGAGGAGATTACAAAGAGACAAGTTTGAGTTAGGCTTTAAAAGGGAGATAGGGATGATCAGAGTGTCATCAGATCTCTCTACTACTACTACTACTACTACTACTACTACAACAAGAACAACAACAACTATTACTACTACTACTACTACTACTACTACTACTACTACTACTACTACTACTACTACTACTACTACTACTACTACAACAACAACAACAACAACAACAACAACAACAACAACAACAACAAGAACAACAAGAACAACAACAACAACAACAACAACAACAACAACAACAACAACAACAACAACAACAACAACAACAACAACTAGTGCAGTTAAATACAGGAATACATAAGAAAATAGTTATTAGTTTCCATTTTGGATTCTGTTTGTTTTTTGAGGTGAACTTTTTGCTAAGCATTTGTTAGGCTGTGTATTAGTGTGTCCAGGAGGGTTATAGAAGTTATTCAAGTGGTGTACTTGTGCTGGACAATAAATGTGTCACAAGCTTAGTACACCGTGGAAGTGCTATTGATGGGTCTCTCTCTCTCTCTCTCTCTCTCTCTCTCTCTCTCTCTCTCTCTCTCTCTCTCTCTCTCTCTCTCTCTCTCTCTCTCTCTCTCTCTCTCTCTCTCTCTCTCTCTCTCTCTCTCTCTCTCTCTCTCTCTCTCTCTCTCTCTCTCTCTCTCTCTCTCTCTCTCTCTCTCTCTCTCTCTCTCTCTCTCTCTCTCTCTCTCTCTCTCTCTCTCTCTCTCTCTCTCTCTCTCTCTCTCTCTCTCTCTCTCTCTCTCTCTCTCTCTCTCTCTCTCTCTCTCTCTCTCTCTCTCTCTCTCTCTCTCTCTCTCTCTGGTGTTGTATGTCACTGTAATACTCATCTTTCTTATGTTTGGGTTTACTACTACTACTACTACTACTACTACTACTACTACTACTACTACTACTACTACTACTACTACTACTACTACTACTACTACTACTACTACTACTACTACTACTACCACCACTACTACACACTGAACTAATAGTGGAAGAATAGTAATAATAAAATAGTATGGTCTATTTCTACTATTATTTGTCTTGGATGATCTGTGTGTGTGTGTGTGTGTGTGTGTATGTATGTATGTATGTATGTATGTGTGTATGGTAAAATTATATGCAAAGTTATACAAGAAGAGATGAGTTGTAGTATTAAAATGTTTGTTAATGTGTGTGTGTAGGTACGCACACACACACACACACACACACACACACACACACACACACACACACACACACACACACACACACACACACACACACACACACACACACACACACACACACACACACACACACACACACAGTTAAATACATAAACATACTCTTAATCTAATTTTACAACTTGTATCTCAGTGACTCTCTCTCTCTCTCTCTCTCTCTCTCTCTCTCTCTCTCTCTCTCTCTCTCTCTCTCTCTCTCTCTCTCTCTCTCTCTCTCTCTCTCTCTCTCTCTCTCTCAATTTCACCCTTTCTCTCTCTCTTTCAGACACGAGGAGGAGAGACAATTCCGTGCAGTTTGTCAGTGAAGTATTACAAAGGTGAGTTTTTATGGCTACTGCAGTGAGAAGCTTTTTATGGGATGTCAAATACTTTCTGGGGTGTGTGTGTGTGTGTGTGTGTGTGTGTGTGTGTGTGTGTGTGTGTGTGTGTGTGTGTGTGTGTGTGTGTGTGTGTGTGTGTGTTTGGTTTTTGTTTAATATTTTTTTCTTTCTTTTCTCATCCCCTGGCTACTGCTGCTGCTGTGTGTGTGTGTGTGTGTGTGTGTGTGTGTGTGTGTGTGTGTGTGTGTGTGTGTGTGTGTGTGTGTGTGTGTGTGTGTGTGTGTGTGTGTGTATCTACTTATATTTTTTAACAGGATTGTGTAGAACTAAAAATTTTTCATCTTTTA
>NW_026973763.1:92500-97500 GCF_035594125.1 Scylla paramamosain | reverse complement strand
TAGTCTTAATTTTATGAGTGTTGTTTTAGTTTCTTAAGTCTCCCTCAAAATGGACGGCCAAGCTCTCGTTTTTGTTTACTGTCACATAGTCACGTTCCTATAATGTGCCAGTATTTCTTGCTGCTGTGTTTCTAGTCCTAAATAAGGGGCTTTAGCCAAGGAAAAGAACTTTAGTAATTTATGTTCATAAGTATTACATTTACTAAGTATAAGTTTATAAGTCAAAACTCATTGTGTGATAGTTTTTGTAGTTTTGTAAGAATGTACTGAGAAAGGAAGAATTAGAGCTGTTGACAAACATGATGGCGTCTCACTTAGCCCTAGAATCTTCTCCTATTTCCGAGTTCTGCACGATGGAGATATAGACATTCTTCATTATGTAATGTTGCTTCACTAGTCTTGGTGATATCAACATACTATTATATCACAAAACTATTACTATATTTAACTATTACAAATACTATTATGCACTATACCAGTTTGTAAGGTGCTATTCTTTCCATCCATCCATTCCTTAGATACTCAGATACTCAATTACTCATCCACACACACACACACACACACACACACACACACACACACACACACACACACACACACACACACACACACACACACACACACACACACACACACACACACACACACACACACACACACACACACACACACACACACACACACACACACACACACACACAGTCCATGTATCCATTCATAAATTCATCAGTCACTCTGTCAATCACTGACCTGCTTACTCCATCCATCCACTCTCAATCTCTAACAGTTCCTAATATTACCATACTCAATTCACCAACCATCCATTCATCCATCCATCCATCCATCACTCAATGAATCTTCTGCCACAGGTCCCCACGTTACTATGCCCCACATCAGTTTCCGAGACATGGGTAACCTAGTCCAACAAGATGCTGTGGCTGTGAACGAGAGATTTGATACTATTGAACCTGCCATATACCAGAGCGGTGAGTGTTTGTCTGTCTGTGCGTCTGTGTGGGTGTGTATGTGTGCGTGTGTTTACCTAGCTGTTGTGTTTTTTTGTTTGTTTGTCCAGTTTTGGTTTAAGTATATGTTACCATCTATCACAACTATATTTTTCACTTTTGAGTTATTTCAGATACCTAAAGTTTGATATGGGTATGTGTGTGTGTGTGTGTGTGTGTGTGTGTAAGAGGGGCAGTGGCCAAGATAACACAAAATTGAATATAAAAAGGGTCATTAAGGTGTCAGCCCCTATAGAAAGGTCAAAAGGTAATCCTGGAAGAGTTTAAGTCACAGACAAAGGGAGATACAGAATTAGGCTGGGGGTTCAGGAATTTACCATTGAAAGGGATGAAAGACAGAGACTGAGAGAGAGACCCTTGTATATTTCTACCCATCAATAAACAGTAGTAGCAAAACTAAGCAGGAATATTTTATACAAGGACTGCCCACTTGTAGCCCTTGTGTTCTTATGTGAATCTCTACCCACAATGCAATATCCCATGTGATCACATTCCAGGGGCACGGCAGGTCCCCGGCACGCCTGACTGGTTCATGGCCGCATCACACAAGACCAAGGTTGTAGCCAAGAACATCTCCAGAATTGCTCTCATCTCAGAGGAGGCGACCAAATACACCGCACAACAGTGAGTCTTGACTCCTGGTGCCACCTTACCATCTCACACCACACTCTGGGAAACTTGTGCAGGAGATAGGAGGAAGGCACAGGAGGAGATTACAAAGAGACAAGCTTGAGTTAGGCTTTAAAAGGGAGATAGGGATGATCAGAGTGTCATCAGATCTCTGTACTACTACTACTACTACTACTACTACTACTACTACTACTACTACTACTACTACTACTACTACTACTACTACTACTACTACTACAACAAGAACAACAACAACAACAAAAACTATTACTACTACTACTACTACTACTACTACTACTACTACTACTACTACTACTACTACTACTACTACTACTACAACAACAACAACAACAACAACAACAACAACAACAACAACAACAACAACAACAACAACAACAACAACAACAACAACAACAACAACAACAACAACAACAACAACAACAACAACAACAACAACAACAACAACAACAACAACAACAACAACAACAACTACTACTACTACTACTACAACTAGTGCAGTTAAATACAGGAATACATAAGAAAATAGTTATTAGTTTCCATTTTGGATTCTGTTTGTTTTTTGAGGTGAACTTTTTGCTAAGCATTTGTTAGGCTGTGTATTAGTGTGTCCAGGAGGGTTATAGAAGTTATTCAAGTGGTGTACTTGTGCTGGACAATAAATGTGTCACAAGCTTAGTACACCGTGGAAGTGCTATTGATGGGTGTCTCTCTCTCTCTCTCTCTCTCTCTCTCTCTCTCTCTCTCTCTCTCTCTCTCTCTCTCTCTCTCTCTCTCTCTCTCTCTCTCTCTCTCTCTCTCTCTCTCTCTCTCTCTCTCTCTCTCTCTCTCTCTCTCTCTCTCTCTCTCTCTCTCTCTCTCTCTCTCTCTCTCTCTCTCTCTCTCTCTCTCTCTCTCTCTCTCTCTCTCTCTCTCTCTCTCTCTCTCTCTCTCTCTCTCTCTCTCTCTCTCTCTCTCTCTCTCTCTCTCTCTCTCTCTCTCTCTCTCTCTCTCTCTCTCTCTCTCTCTCTCTCTTTGTTCCCTCCTAACCAAATATTCCCAGCCATACCTTTCCTTACCTAACCTAACCTTCCTAGTGTGTACAGGAATGCAGAGAGAGAGAGAGAGAGTGTGTGTGTGTGTGTGTGTGTGTGTGTGTGTGTGTGTGTGTGTGTGTGTGTGTGTGTGTGTGTGTGTGTGTGTGTGTGTGTGTGTGTGTGTGTGTGTCCCTTCAAATTAATGAAATACAGATGCTCATGTTGTTTATTTATGTATTAATTAATGCCATTTATGTAGCAAGTGTGTCTGACTTGTTGACTTCCAGAAATATATCATTAGAATTAATATTATCTCATTAGCAACAGTAGTAGTAGTAGTATTTGTTTATTTATTTATTTATTTATTTGTTTGTTTAATGTAAGAGAGGCACTGACCAAGAACACCTAAAAAGTAGAAAAACAAAAATATAAACTGATTATTCAAAATTGAAGGATAAGTGTTTTGAACTGAAACACACACACACACACACACACACACACACACACACACACACACACACACACACACACACACACACACACACACACACACACACAGTTAAATACATAAACATACTCTTAATCTAATTTTACAACTTGTATCTCAGTGACTCTCTCTCTCTCTCTCTCTATCTCTCAATTTCACCCTTTCTCTCTCTCTTTCAGACACCAGGAGGAGAGACAATTCCGTGCAGTTTGTCAGTGAAGTATTACAAAGGTGAGTTTTATGGCTACTGCAGTGAGAAGCTTTTTATGGGATGTCAAATACTTTCTGGGGTGTGTGTGTGTGTGTGTGTGTGTGTGTGTGTGTGTGTGTGTGTGTGTGTGTGTGTGTGTGTGTGTGTGTGTGTGTGTGTGTGTGTGTGTGTGTGTGTGTGTGTTTTTTTTTTGTTTAATATTTTTTTCTTTCTTTTCTCATCCCCTGGCTACTGCTGCTGTGTGTGTGTGTGTGTGTGTGTGTGTGTGTGTGTGTGTGTGTGTGTGTGTGTGTGTGTGTGTATCTACTTATATTTTTTTAACAGGATTGTGTAGAAATAAAAATTTTTCATCTTTTAATACCTGTGTAACATATTTTTCCCTTTCAATTGTTTTTCAAATGTAAAAAAGATGAAATAAAATAAATAAATAAATAAAATCCATTTATATTTTTGAGTGAATGAAGTTAACAGTCCTGTCTCATCTGTGTGTGTGTATGTATGTATTCCAACCTTATTTTCAAACAGGAATGAATCGGATTAATCATTCTTTTGAGTTACCATAAACATTCTCTATCTTTTAATTATTCTCTCAAAGTAATTGTTCCATATCTCTTAATCCGTGTTCCGTAACTGAATTCTTTCACTCCTGTGCCCTTCCAGCATGTAAGGAGCAAGAGGAACACAGCACAGACAGCACCACAGTGTCTCCCTACAGCCAACAGGAGGAGGAGGAGGAAGAGATCATCAGTGTGAGGGACAGATATTTAAATTCAGTCACTTCTCTCGTCAATATTAAGTTCCATCTTTGGCACACACGTAAGTAGTAGTAGTAGTAGTAGTAGTAGTAGTAATAGTTCTTTCTATTAATTTTTATCATCTTTGGCCAATATCCTGCTCTTGCAAAAAAAAAAGTAGTAGTAGTATTAGTAGTAGTGGTTGGTGGTGGTGGTGGTGATGGTGGTGGCATAGTCAACACAACACCCCTTTATCATCACCAGGAAGAGGTGTGGTGGTGGTGATGGTGTTACTGATAGTGGTGATGGCGATGGTGTTGATAGTTTTCATAACAACACCACACCCACAGCACATCTCTTCATCACCAGATCGAGCCGTGGTGGTGGTGACTGGCAGGCTAGCACAGAGACTGCACCGTGGACGCCAGCGCTGTGTGGTGGTGCGGGTCACAGTGCCACAGCCAGGCCAGGTCACCCTACACGACCTGACCTTGCCTCATGGGTTGTACCAGGTCAGGGTTGTGAAAATGGTTGAGACAAGACAGCTGGATGAGGTCACTGATGGAGGAAGAAGAGGAGGAGGAGGAGGGGAAGAAGAAGAAGGAAGAGGAGGAGGAGGAGGAGGAGGAGGAGGAGGAGGAGGAGGAGGAGGAAGGATAATCGTCAAAAAGCATCAGTTTTTTGTACCCACAGGTGAGTTTGAGATTAAATAATTCTCTGTCTGTACAAAGTCATGTTTTTATCAAGTTCGTTCACAAATTTATGACTTAAAAAATACATGCAAGGTATTTTCAGGCAGAAGACGAAGAAATAGCAGTTTTTCATGTAAATTCTTTGTGTAACGGTTAAGTATTTGTACAAACACATATTTACCTTCTT
>NW_026973763.1:62500-65000 GCF_035594125.1 Scylla paramamosain | reverse complement strand
TGATGAAAACTACTCATGACAGCTTTCTTCATTGTTATATAGTCAGCACCAACATTATCCCTGATGTGTTTGCCAAAGAAACTTTGCATCTTGTCAATGGCTGTGTCGGTCAACTTGTTGCGTCCGCCAAGGAGACTCCTGCGAATCTTGCTGCCAGTCTTCGTTATCGTGTCAACCTTCTCTTGCTCCCGTAATTTCCTGAGCCGAGTCCCCAGTCTCTTCTGCACGTGGTTGATGCACTCTAACTTGGTAACTTTAGTATCTTGGTATGGGCCATTCCCGTTATTCATGGCGAGTACTGCTTTGTACGAGTTGGCATCACCATCTGAAACCAAGTTTTCATACTCAAATTTCAGGTCTCGGGAACGTGCGAAGAGACGTCGGGCTGCTTCCACCTCCATCCCACCTGACGGGCCTTCATAGTTGCTACCACAACTTCCATCAGCATCATGTTTAGTCTTCCAGGTGTTATATGTCTCTTCAGTTATTTTCTTGTTCTCGAGTTTATTTTTCTTCAGGGTACATTCGAGGCAGAACTTGCTGAGAATTTCGTAATCAATGATGAAGCCTGTATAAACATCTATCATTACACTCATCCCAACTTTGGATGTGTGTCCTCTCTTCATCCAGGTGGCATCAAATGAAACATCAAGCTTCAGGACACCACCTGCATCAGGCTTCTTTGACAGGTGTTCTTCATAGTGCTTCCTGACAGCTTCGTGAATTTTTGTTTGTTTGGAGTCATAGTGGCTCTTCATCTTTTCATATAAGTACGTCAGGTGTCTATAGTACTTGCATTTTCCAACTGGTGGCATACCTAAGGCACCCATCATTCTTCTGACACCTGCAAACCCTGCGTCTTCTATTACAGACAGGTAAAGGAGGGCAATGTTGGTCTTGCCGATCTTTTTCTTGTTTCTTCCAACCTCCACTTCTTCAGGCTGTGAGATGTTCTTGAAGTTGCAGGTTGTGCAGTGTATGATTACGGTGTTCTCATAAACATCAGGCTTGAAACTGTACTCCAAGGTAGGCTCAGGGCAGGAACAATGCGAAGAAGTCAGTTTTTTCAGCCTCCTTTTTGTCATCATGACAATCTCGTCACTGTCAGCAGAATCTTCCTCCTCCTGATGAGTTTTCAAAAGATCTTCTCTAATTGTGAGTAATAAGGTCTTCTCTACCTTATCTTTACTCTCCGCTATGTGAGATGTGCTGGGCTGTGGTATGTGAGAGGTGGTGGGCAGCGGGACGGCGGCGAGGGAGGTGGCAGCGGCCGGTGTCGGGTTACTTGGTGATAGCGGGGCGGCCGGGGTGACTGGCGGCTCGACTGGCGGCTCCAGGCGAGGTATTTTTCCCCTTTCTGTATCCAACTTCACGCCCCAGGCATCCCTGCTCTGCTGCTTTCTCTTAGACAACCGTGGCATGGTTGGCAGGAGGTAGATTGTAGTTTGTAGTGGCGAAATAACGCGCTTAGTAGCTGTGAGAGTGGGAGAAGTCGCGAGAGACTGAGCAACAACCTCCCGTGACAAGAGCTACGTGAGCACTGAGGAGGCAGGATCCTTGCTGGGAGCTAGTATCACACACACACACACTCGCCTTGAGTGTTGCCATATCGTATCCAAGCAAAAAAAAGTTCAGATTTTAGCGTTTTTTCGTAGTATTGGGTAAGAAAAACTTACTCTGCTGATGTAAACAAACGCACGTGGTTGATTGCGTGACATTTAAATGCCATTTAAAGGGAAACTATGGGGCATTTCCCCTTAAATCTTTACGAGATTGCTGCCAACAAGTATACCTACCACATATATTTTTTTCACAAAAAGTCATTATTTTTCATTTTTTTTTTCGTCTCCAGACCGGACGCTCCCCTTAATCCGTGTTCCGTAACTGAATTCTGTCACTCCTGTGCCCTTCCAGCATGTAAGGAGCAAGAGGAACACAGCACAGACAGCACCACAGTGTCTCCCTACAGCCAACAGGAGGAGGTGGAGGAGGAAGAGATCATCAGTGTGAGGGACAGATATTTAAATTCAGTCACTTCTCTCGTCAATATTAAGTTCCATCTTTGGCACACACGTAAGTAGTAGTAGTAGTAGTTCTTTCTATTAATTTTTATCATCTTTGGCCAATATCCTGCTCTTGCAAAAAAAAAAGTAGTAGTAGTATTAGTAGTAGTGGTTGGTGGTGGTGGTGGTGATGGTGGTGGCATAGTCAACACAACACCCCTTTATCATCACCAGGAAGAGGTGTGGTGGTGGTGATGGTGTTACTGATAGTGGTGATGGCGATGGTGTTGATAGTTTTCATAACAACACCACACCCACAGCACATCTCTTCATCACCAGATCGAGCCGTGGTGGTGGTGACTGGCAGGCTAGCACAGAGACTGCACCGTGGACGCCAGCGCTGTGTGGTGGTGCGGGTCACAGTGCCACAGCCAGGCCAGGTCACCCTACACGACCTGACCTTGCCTCATGGGTTGTACCAGGTCAGGGTTGTGAAA
>NW_026973763.1:55000-60000 GCF_035594125.1 Scylla paramamosain | reverse complement strand
GCCACTGTTGTGTTCGTGGGACAGGTAAAATAAACACAAGAGCGGCTGGAACTCCCTCCGTCACAGATTTGTTTAAACTGTTTTGGCGCCTCCAAAAGACCATCTCAATATGCAGATTTTATTTCTAACTTATGAAAACAAATATTTTTTAGGGGATTTTATGCATTCATATTTTGTGGAAATATATTAGAAGAGGAAGTTTCACTAACCTTGAGTTTCATCAATTAAGGAGCAAAATAAGTGTTTTTCCCCGAGATTTAGATAGTATGAAAAGCATACCATGTTTACTATCTTCCCTATTGCCTCATTAATATCCTACATAAACATGTAAAAATACTCTATTTTAGTATTTCGTTAGATGATAACAGATATCCAAAAAAAGAGGTAAGACACCCAGTAACTCTTGTGAAATATGACACGATAAATGTGACAATCTTGACTACATTATGACTTCAATGCTACAAGAGACCGAGAGAGAGAGAGAGAGAGAGAGAGAGAGAGAGAGAGAGAGAGAGAGAGAGAGAGAGAGAGAGAGAGAGAGAGAGAGAGAGAGAGAGAGAGAGAGAGAGAGAGAGAGAGAGATGCTTTTGATGCCAGTCTGTCTATTAGAGCAGGGTGAATGAGTGGAAGCCCCAATATATTATTATCCTTTATGATATTACCTTATCCTTTGCTGTGTGTGTTATTCTACTCTTACTTTATTTCCACCCAGTCCATAAATTTGTCTAAAGCTCCCCAATGACTTAGCACTAACAACCTGATTACTGAGTCTATGTCATTCTATCCTGTCTTTCTTAAATCTATCCTCAAGCTTGAATCCATTTTTACTTCTTGTCCTTCCCTGTTTACTGCTCAGAATTTTGCATATATCACCCTTGTTGCATCCCATATCACTTGAAGAAATGGATTAGACCTCCTCTTAATCTAATTCTGCCTTTATCAAGCACAAACCCATTATTTATATCCCTACCTGGAGAATTTTGCTTATATCATTCTTATTATGTCCCCTATACCACTATAAGACCACTATCAGACCCCTCTTAACCTCTCTACCTTTTATTAAGTTTAAACCAATGATTTATTTTCCTACCCTAATTACTGACCCTGAAAATTGTGTTTCCCTTTGTGTCATTGCATTATCTTGCTCCATTTCTTCTCCAGAGTGTGTATGACAGCCTGTGTGGTGACATGGTGGTATCTGTGGCTGACTGTGGCAGGCATGGAGGTCTGGGGAGGAGAGGATGGGGAAAGAGGAAGAGAGGAGAGGTCCCTTCAGCAAATCCCTTTAGGAACCTCAGGATTTTCCTTAGCTGTGGATATTGACCCCATTCCTTCAGGTAAGTGAGTAATGGGTGGTGATGGTGGTGTAAATTATCATAGAGCTATCATAAATACTGTACTATCACTGAGTTTATGTTGTTAAATCTGAAATAACCTCAATAGTCTTAATTTTATGAGTGTTGTTTTAGTTTCTTAAGTCTCCTCAAAATGGACGGCCAAGCTCTGTTTTTGTTTACTGTCACATAGTCACGTTCCTATAATGTGCCAGTATTTCTTGCTGCTGTGTTTCTAGTCCTAAATAAGGGGCTTTAGCCAAGGAAAAGAACTTTAGTAATTTATGTTCATAAGTATTACATTTACTAAGTATAAGTTTATAAGTCAAAACTCATTGTGTGATAGTTTTTGTAGTTTTGTAAGAATGTACTGAGAAAGGAAGAATTAGAGCTGTTGACAAACATGATGGCGTCTCACTTAGCCCTAGAATCTTCTCCTATTTCCGAGTTCTGCACGATGGAGAAATAGACATTCTTCATTATGTAATGTTGCTTCATTAGTCTTGGTGATATCAACATACTATTATATCACAAAACTATTACTTTATTTAACTATTACAAATACTATTATGCACTATACCAGTTTGTAAGGTGCTATTCTTTCCATCCATCCATTCCTCAGATACTCAGATACTCAATTACTCATCCACACACACACACACACACAACACACACACACACACACACACACACACACACACACACACACACACACACACACACACACACACACACACACACACACACACACACACACACACACACACACACACACACACACACACACACACACACACACACACACACACACACACACACACACACACACACACACACACACACACACACACACACACACACACACACACACACACACAGTCCATGTATCCATTCATAAATTCATCAGTCACTCTGTCAATCACTGACCTGCTTACTCCATCCATCCACTCTCAATCTCTAACAGTTCCTAATATTACCATACTCAATTCACCAACCATCCATTCATCCATCCATCCATCCATCACTCAATGAATCTTCTGCCACAGGTCCCCACGTCACTATGCCCCACATCAGTTTCCGAGACATGGGTAACCTAGTCCAACAAGCTGCTGTGGCTGTGAACGAGAGATTTGATACTATTGAACCTGCCATATACCAGAGCGGTGAGTGTTTGTCTGTCTGTGCGTCTGTGTGGGTGTGTATGTGTGCGTGTGTTTACCTAGCTGTTGTGTTTTTTTGTTTGTTTGTCCAGTTTTGGTTTAAGTATATGTTACCATCTATCACAACTATATTTTTCACTTTTGAGTTATTTCAGATACCTAAAGTTTGATATGGGTATGTGTGTGTGTGTGTGTGTGTGTGTGTGTGTGTGTAAGAGGGGCAGTGGCCAAGATAACACAAAATTGAATATAAAAGGGTCATTAAGGTGTCAGCCCCTATAGAAAGGTCAAAAGGTCATCCTGGAAGAGTTTAAGTCACAGACAAAGGGAGATACAGAATTAGGCTGGGGGTTCAGGAATTTACCATTGAAAGGGATGAAAGACAGAGACTGAGAGAGAGACCGTTGTATATTTCTACCCATCAATAAACAGTAGTAGCAAAAGTAAGCAGGAATATTTTATACAAGGACTGCCCACTTGTAGCCCTTGTGTTCTTATGTGAATCTCTACCCACAATGCAATATCCCATGTGATCACATTCCAGGGGCACGGCAGGTCCCCGGCACGCCTGCCTGGTTCATGGCCGCATCACACAAGACCAAGGTTGTAGCCAAGGACATCTCCAGAATTGCTCTCATCTCAGAGGAGGCGACCAAATACACCGCACAACAGTGAGACTTGACTCCTGGTGCCACCTTACCATCTCACACCACACTCTGGGAAACTTGTGCAGGAGATAGGAGGAAGGCACAGGAGGAGATTACAAAGAGACAAGCTTGAGTTAGGCTTTAAAAGGGAGATAGGGATGATCAGAGTGTCATCAGATCTCTCTACTACTACTACTACTACTAGTACTACTACTACTACTACAACTACTACTACTACTACTACTACTACTACTACTACTACTACTACTACTACTACTACTACTACTACTACTACTACTACAACAACAACAACAACAACAACAACAACAACAACAACAACAACAACAACAACAACAACAACAACAACAACAACAACAACAACAACAACAACAACAACAACAACAACAACAACAACAACAACAACAACAACAACAACAACAACTACTACTACTACTACAACTAGTGCAGTTAAATACAGGAATACATAAGAAAATAGTTATTAGTTTCCATTTTGGATTCTGTTTGTTTTTTGAGGTGAACTTTTTGCTAAGCATTTGTTAGGCTGTGTATTAGTGTGTCCAGGAGGGTTATAGAAGTTATTCAAGTGGTGTACTTGTGCTGGACAATAAGTGTGTCACAAGCTTAGTACACCGTGGAAGTGCTATTGATGGGTGTCTCTCTCTCTCCCAGCCTCTCTCTCTCTCTCTCTCTCTCTCTCTCTCTCTCTCTCTCTCTCTCTCTCTCTCTCTCTCTCTCTCTCTCTCTCTCTCTCTCTCTCTCTCTCTCTCTCTCTCTCTCTCTCTCTCTCTCTCTCTCTCTCTCTTGTTCCCTCCTAACCAAATATTCCCAGCCATACCTTTCCTTACCTAACCTAACCTTCCTAGTGTGTACAGGAATGCAGAGAGAGAGAGAGAGTGTGTGTGTGTGTTTGTGTGTGTGTGTGTGTGTGTGTGTGTGTGTGTGTGTGTGTGTGTGTGTGTGTGTGTGTGTGTGTGTGTGTGTGTGTGTGTGTGTGTGTGTGTGTGTGTGTGTGTGTGTGTGTGTGTGTCCCTTCAAATTAATGAAATACAGATGCTCATGTTGTTTATTTATGTATTAATTAATGCCATTTATGTAGCAAGTGTGTCTGACTTGTTGACTTCCAGAAATATATCATTAGAATTAATATTATCTCATTAGCAACAGTAGTAGTAGTAGTATTTGTTTATTTATTTATTTATTTATTTGTTTGTTTAATGTAAGAGAGGCACTGACCAAGAACACCTAAAAAGTAGAAAAACAAAAATATAAACTGATTATTCAAAATTGAAGGATAAGTGTTTTGAACTGAAACACACACACACACACACACACACACACACACACACACACACACACACACACACACACACACACACACACACACACACACACACAGTTAAATACATAAACATACTCTTAATCTAATTTTACAACTTGTATCTCAGTGACTCTCTCTCTCTCTCTCTCTATCTCTCAATTTCACCCTTTCTCTCTCTCTTTCAGACACCAGGAGGAGAGACAATTCCGTGCAGTTTGTCAGTGAAGTATTACAAAGGTGAGTTTTTATGGCTACTGCAGTGAGAAGCTTTTTATGGGATGTCAAATACTTTCTGGGGTGTGTGTGTGTGTGTGTGTGTGTGTGTGTGTGTGTGTGTGTGTGTGTGTGTGTGTGTGTGTGTGTGTGTGTGTTTTTTTTTTGTTTAATATTTTTTTCTTTCTTTTCTCATCCCCTGGCTACTGCTGCTGTGTGTGTGTGTGTGTGTGTGTGTGTGTGTGTGTGTGTGTGTGTGTGTGTGTGTGTGTGTGTGTGTGTGTATCTACTTATATTTTTTTAACAG
>NW_026973763.1:20000-50000 GCF_035594125.1 Scylla paramamosain | reverse complement strand
TACTACAACAACAACAACAAGATCAACAACAACAACAACAACTACTACTACTACTACTACTACATCAACAAGAACAACAACTACTACTACTACTACTACTACTACTTCTACTACTACTACTACTACTACTACTACTACTACTCCCACTACTACTACTACTACAACAAGAACAAGAACAACAACAACAAGAACAACAACTACTACTACTACTACTACTACTACTACTACTACAACAAGAACAACAGCAACAACAACAACTATTACTACTACTACTACTACTACTACTACTACTACTACTACTTTTTTTTTTCTACTACTACTATAATACCTCCACCCCATGTTTATTGATGTGTCAATTAGGGGCTCCATTACTTGGAGGTCATTAGCCCTAGCTCCCGCTAATGACTGTGGCATCCAACCATATCTAATACTCTATAATATAATCATTAGTTGTTAACTATAAATTCATTCTACCTCTACTCTATCTACTCTTATGCCACTCTCCACCACTGTAGCCTCGCAGTCGAGGCCTCCTAAGTCTGCAGGTATGGGAGTGGAATGCCTTGTCCCCCTGAGACACAGGAGGGCAGATCTGAGGAGGGAGAATGAGAGACGGCACTTCATCCATGCGACGACATGGCTCCTTGGCTGGTGCTTCTTTTCTGCCATTAGGTCGGCTAGTCTTGAGTAGAAGCACTGAGCCTTGGAGCCCATCCCGCCAGATGTGGTGAAGACCAGAGGTGTGAAGCTGCCCTGGTCAACGTGTTGGATTCTCTCCCCATACGCTCGGATCTTCTCCTGCTCATTCTTGCGGTGGGCGGCCTCCAGGGAGAGTTCGTGGTGACAGGCGGCCATCGGGTCAAAGATCCATATGTCCATGAATGCTTTCTGTCCCCTTGTCCAGAACCCTCGTGCACTGACGTCGACTCAAGCCTCGTTGGTGGTGTTGGCTGTTCTGTAGCGCAGGTGCTCGCCGTCTAGCGGCAGGAGGGTCGGTTCAGTGGAGACATCGTGGCACACCTCCCTGAGCATGCTGGCGGTCAGATCTCTCACCTCATCGTGCCTGATACATACGAATCCCCCCTTTTTGCACGTCATGGTGTGGTTGACGTCATTGGGGGAGCCACACACACAAGTACTGGGGAGTCCTTCCATCGGCCAGCCGTACCTCAGAGCAATGGCGTCGACAAATTCTTGTTTGTTGAGGCTGAAGCCCTTCGCTCTGATGGGCAGTGACGTTAGCCAGTTAGAGGTTCCCGTTTCCTGTGCAGTGAGGATTTTTCTCACTGTGGTTGCAGGCAGGATGTTTATTAGGTCTTCGAGACAGTTTCGTTGATGTTGTTGCCTATCTCTAGATATAATTCGTCCTTGCTCAGTGACTGCACTTTGGGCTATTTCACCATGTGCGTCCTGAGCAATGATCTTCTCTGTGAGGGACCTGGTGAGCTTGAGGGAGTTGAGGTTCTCCACAGTCGCCAACTTCTCAGGGGAGGTGATTCCCATCCCGCCCAGTCTTGGTGGAAGTTCGAGCAGCGCCCTTTCCCCATCTCCGATGGTGTGGTATCTCAGTAACGCTGGGAGGAAGGTGTTCCTTATCGAGACCTCCAGTGGTGCAAGGAGAGGGCTGATGCCTGGGATGGTGCGCATGGCGAATCTCCATCGATGCTGCAAGCCGTGGGTGTAGGCAGAGTAGGCTGCATGAGGCTCAGTCCTGGCCATGTCAGACAGGACTTCCACCTCATGTATCCACTCCTTCACCTTTTCTCCTATGTACTCCTTCTTGAACTCCTCTGTTCCGATGACAGCACCCAGATGCCGTTGTCCATCCTTTGTTATTATAACTCCACTGCCACTGAAGCTATCCACTGCACTGTCATAGTGTTCAGGCTTTACAATAAGGACGAACTTAGCGGCATTGGGTGTGTACCCTATGATGGGACCATTGTCGTTCACTAAGCCCCACCATTTTTTCAAGTCTGTTATTTTGCCGGCCCCTGACAGGTCATCTGCGTACGCCACTTGCTTCACACTCGTTTTCTCATATGAGATAACTTGTTGCAGCACTGAAAGTCCGAGGGCGTACATCGCCATGGCCACTGGGTCACCTTGTGTTGTCCCTTCCATGGACTTTAACACCTTAACACTATTACCACTATTACTACATATGTACAAATCCGTGGGGTCACTATATGTGTTTTCTACATATTGTGCCAGAGAGGGACATTTTACTCGAATGTTGTGAAGCATTGTTTTTCTGTTAATAGTGTTGAAAGCGTTTTTGGCGTCCACTAATAACACCGCTTCACAATTGTCTTCACTGAACATTTCCCTCATAGCGTGGATGGCGGCTTCCCCTCCTGCCTGCTGTCCTGCACATACTTGCAGGTTCCCCGCTGCCCTCCTTACGTCGTCCTTGACCACCGTCATGACGCATTTACCCACGATGCGTCTTATCACCTCGCCGATGCCAATTGGTTTGCATCCCGGCTTTTTGTCCAGCGGAATTAATCGGCATGCTGTGAGAGCCTCGACGTGGTGACAATTTGTGGTGGCAAGCTTCCTCGCCAGTGCTGCCAGGGCGCCGCATAGGTCGTTAGCGGCGCTGCCACTGAGTGCGCCGCTCAACAGGCGACGCCACCCTCTAGCGTCTAGTCCTGAGGGACCAGCACTGCCGTGTGTCTGGAGAGACTTCTTCCAGATCATCTCTCCAGTTATCACCTCGTAGATGACATCATTGGGCTTGCGGAAAGGGCCCTGCATCCTGAGGCCCTCCTCGTCACTGGGGGGAGGATGTTTTTCCTTCAGCAGGTGGATGGTTTCCCTGGTGAGGGGCAACACTCCACCTGACTGCTGTTCATTAAGGGACTCAACACCGCCTCAGCTGAGGTTTGCCATACGCTCTTGAAATCCAGGGAGTTCTATAAACGGTTAGTTGAATTAAGGGAAGGACAAACCGCCTTGAATTTATTTTGAGGTTTTTCAACTTTCCGTGTTACTGGTCAATTTAAGGGAATCCTATACCGCTGTGGTTCATCCATGGTTTATTGACCAGGAATAACATTTTTAACTGTTGGTACTACTACTACTACTACTACTACTATTACTACTACTACTGCCATAATAACGTAAGTATGAACATTACTATCTTATTGCTTCTTTTTTTTTTTATGTAGGAACACTGCAGCAGTGAGAGAGAGAGGCTGAAGACAGTCAGTTAGAGGAGAGGAGTTGATGAGATGAAAAGCTTTTGATTCCACCCTATCTAGAAGAGCAGTATGAGTGGAACCCCCCCAGACATGTGAAGCATACTCCATACATGGACGGATAAGGCCCTTGTACAGAGCAGCTGGGGGGGCTGAGAAAAACTGGCGGCTGATATTAACCTATTCAGTTTTTGCAATTTATTTATTCACTAATCTATTTAACTCACTCACTCACTCACTGTCTTACTATGAGTTGCCATTTCATGCATAACTAGGAATTTGTACAAGCTAGCTCAGGACCCCAATCCTTCATGAGTACCAATGACAGCTGTAATATTGTCAAATCTAATATTTTTTTTTATGAGTTGTTGAATAAATGAGTGTCTTATCTTTGTTTTGTTTTTGCAGTGAACTGATGTCCATTAGAGGTGGTAAGTACTTGTTAATATATTTTGGTGATAGAGAAAAGCAGGTAGACAAAATTACAAGTTTTCAAAATTTTTTCCTTTTTCCTTATCTTCTATTACTTCCTCCTCATTGTGCCAATTTGTTTCCTTACCTCTGCAAGTGTTGATTATTGTGTCTATCTATCCACCTGTCTGCTTGCTTGTCTATCTGCCTGTCTGTCTATGGTCAGTGACAGACACAATCGGACCTCCTGCCGAGACACGAGCAAGAAAGTTTCCTCATTGGCTGACGAAATGCCCCTGGTTGTAAAGTATGGCTGTCATTGGCTGGAGGTCTGATGGTGGTTGTTGATGGCTGTATTTGTGGTGATGGTGATCTATTATTATTATGTCTGTTTTGTTATATGTTGTGTTTATGCAAAATGTTTTGTGTGTTTTTGAGAATGTGTCCTGGAAATTTTTGGTTACAAGGAAATGCATATTGATATACAATGTCTCTCTCTCTCTCTCTCTCTCTCTCTCTCTCTCTCTCTCTCTCTCTCTCTCACACAAAAAGCTGACAATATTAATTTGGAATTTTGTTAAGGGAGGAGGGTGAAGGAAAGGCTCTTTTGGGTGGGTGAAAGTAAAATCTGATATATTTGAGTGTCTTTTTTTTTTTATGTAGGAAGGACACTGGCCAAGGGCAACAAAAATCTAATAAAAAAAAAATGCCCACTGAAATGCTAGTCCCATAAAAGGGTCAAAGCAGTGGTCAAAAATTGGTGGATAAGTGTCTTGAAACCTCCCTCTTGAAGGAATTCAAGTCATAGGAAGGTGGAAATACAGAAGCAGGCAGGGAGTTCCAGAGTTTACCAGAGAAAGGGATGAGTGATTGAGAATACTGGTTAACTCTTGCGTTAGAGAGGTGGACAGAATAGGGGTGAGAGAAAGAAGAAAGTCTTGTGCAGCGAGGCCGCAGAAGGAGGGGAGGCATGCAGTTAGCAAGATCAGAAGAGCAGTTAGCATGAAAATGGCGGTAAAAGACAGCTAGATATGCAACATTGCGGCGGTGAGAGAGAGGCTGAAGACAGTCAGTTAGAGGAGAGGAGTTGATGAGACGAAAAGCTTTTGATTCCACCCTGTCTTGTCCTATCACTCCAATCCCTCCTCAGGATCCCCCTAAGCGAAGGTGCCTCTGGCGCTTTGCCTCTGCAAGGTGGGGGGACCTGAGGAGGTATTTTGCTAATTTTCCTTGGAATGACCACTGCTTCCGTGTCAGAGACCCGTCTTTGTGTGCTGAGCGCATAACAGAGGTGATAGTGTCTGGCATGGAGGCGTACATTCCTCACTCTCTTTCTCGTCCTAAACCTTCTAAACCTTGGTTTAACACAGCTTGTTCTCGTGCTATACATGATAGAGAGGTGGCCCACAAAAGGTACTTAAGCCTTCCATCACCAGAATCTCACGCACTTTATATTTCTGCCCGGAACCATGCCAAGTCTGTTCTCCAACTGGCCAAAAACTCCTTCATTAACAGAAAATGTCAAAACCTTTCAAGATCTAACTCCCCTCGTGATTTCTGGCATCTAGCCAAAAATATCTCCAATAACTTTGCTTCTTCTTCTTTCCCTCCTCTATTTCAACCAGATGGCACCACTGCTATCACATCTATTTCTAAAGCTGAACTCTTTGCTCAAACCTTTGCTAAAAACCCTACCTTGGACGATTCTGGGCTTGTTCCTCCCTCTCCTCCACCCTCTGACTACTTCATGCCACGTATTAAAATTCTTCGCAATGATGTTTTCCATGCCCTCGCTAGCCTAAACCCTCGGAAGGCTTATGGACCTGATGGGGTCCCTCCCATTGTTCTCTGAAACTGTGACTCCGTGCTTGCACCTTGCCTAGTCAAACTCTTTCAGCTGTGTCTGTCAACATCTACCTTTCCTTCTTGCTGGAAGTTTGCCTACATTCAACCTGTTCCTAAAAAGGGTGACCGTTCTAATCCCTCAAACTACCGTCCTATTGCTTTAATTTCCTGCCTATCTAAAGTTTTTGAATCTATCCTCAACAGGAAGATTCTTAAACATCTATCACTTCACAACCTTCTATCTGATCGCCAGTATGGGTTCCGTGAAGGTTGCTCTACTGGTGATCTTCTGGCTTTCCTTACTGAGTCTTGGTCATCCTCTTTTAGAGATTTTGGTGAAACTTTCGCTGTTGGCTTGAACATATCAAAAGCTTTTGATAGAGTCTGGCACAAAGCTTTGATTTCCAAACTGCCCTCCTACGGTTTCTATCCTTCTCTCTGTAACTTCATCTCAAGTTTCCTTTCTGACCGTTCTATTGCTGCTGTGGTAGACAGTCACTGTTCTTCTCCTAAATCTATTAACAGTGGTGTTCCTCAGGGTTCTGTCCTGTCACCCACTCTCTTCTTATTATTCATTAATGATCTTCTAAACCAAACTTCTTGTCCTATCCACTCCTACGCTGATGATACCACCCTGCACTTTTCCACGTCTTTTCATAGACGTCCAACCCTTCAGGAGGTAAACATATCACGCAGGGAAGCCACAGAACGCCTGACTTCTGATCTTTCTAAAATTTCTGATTGGGGCAGAGCAAACTTGGTATTGTTCAATGCCTCAAAAACTCAATTCCTCCATCTATCAACTCGACCCAACCTTCCAGACAACTATCCCCTCTTCTTCAATGACACTCAACTGTCCCCCTCTTCTACACTGAACATCCTCGGTCTGTCCTTTACTTATAATCTGAACTGGAAACTTCACATCTCATCTCTAGCTAAAACAGCTTCTACGAAGTTAGGTGTTCTGAGACGTCTCCGCCAGTTTTTCTCACCCCCCCAGCTGCTAACTCTGTACAAGGGCCTTATCCGTCCATGTATGGAGTATGTTTCACATGTCTGGGGGGGTTCCACTCATACTGCTGTTCTAGACAGGGTGGAATCAAAAGCTTTTCGTCTCATCAACTCCTCTCCTCTAACTGACTGTTAGGGATGCTTCTTGCTGTCACCTGGTATTTGCTCTTCTGCCATAATGGCTTCTGCACAATCAAGACCAATGAGGAGTCCTATG
The DNA here is from genome assembly GCF_035594125.1 of Scylla paramamosain. NCBI lineage: Eukaryota > Metazoa > Arthropoda > Malacostraca > Decapoda > Portunidae > Scylla > Scylla paramamosain. The sequence goes on along the minus strand of NW_026973763.1, from coordinate 43,313 downwards.
TCAACGTTTGGGTCATATTTCATTGGTTTGTCAGAGATTGCCTTTAAGTGGGGCCAGTCACAAGCAGTCTTGGGCCTTGGTATCTGACTCCGTCCAGCTGAAGAAATGTTTTCTGTTGAATATGCTGAAGGGATTGATATTTCCACTTCTTCATTATAACCTCTTACTTTAAGTCCATGAATTGCAGGAGTGAAGCCATTCTGAAAGATAATGTGTCACGTTTTGGAGAAATGTACCTGTCTGTTACAGGCACACACACACACACACACACACACACACACACACACACACACACACACACACACACACACACACACACACACACACACACACACACAAACACACACACACACACACACACACAAACACACACACACACACACACACACACACACACACACACACACACACACAGGGATTGCCAGTACATGGAGTGAAGAATTTTTAGACTATGATGGTAAATACGATGGATCAATGGGTGAAAGAAAATATTAGGTACAGAGGGGAAGATGAACCATCATTACTAGACTTGGTTTTGACAAAAAAAAAGCCAGAAAATGAACCAAGTATAGAATACTTGTGTCCAGTGGGAAAAAGTGATCATGTGAAGATGGAGATAGAGATCAAAGAAGAAGTGCCAAAATTCAATGAGGAATACAAAAATGAGAGAAAAAATTATGCTAAGGCAGACTTTACAGGGATAAGGAAACTCTACGGAGAGCTTGATTGGAGTAATTTATTAAGAGGTATGGAGGTGCAGAAAAAATATGAAGTGTTTTTAAGCAAGTTTAGAGGTGTTGAAAGATATGTGCCAAGATATAAGGTAAAAGAAAGTAAGAAAGTGTGGTTTAATGCAAAGTGTGCAGAGGCAAAAAAGAAGAAGGAGAGGGCATGGAAAAAATGAGGAAACAATGGAATGAGATAAATAGAGAAGAATACAGGAGAGCTAGAAATGATTATGTTAAAATAAGAAGAGAAGAAGAAAGAAATTTTGAAAGAGATGTAGTTGGAAAATGTGAAGAATAACCCAAACTTTTCTATAGATATGTAAATGGAAAAATAAAGCATAGAGATACCATTACAAAGCTTAAGAAAAATGGAGAAATTTATGAAACCACACAAGAGATGGCTGAGATACTGAATAAAAGCTTTAAGTCTGTATTTACAGACAGAGAAACTGTCTTTGCATCACTGGGAGATGAGGAACAACAGAAAGGAATAGCAAACGTACAAGTGGAAAGAAAAGAAATTCAAAGACTACTGGAAGAGCTAGATACTAGGAAGGCGATGGGACCAGACTAAGGAAATGGATGGATATTGAAAGAATGTAGAGAGGAATTGGAAGAACCAATATGGGAGTTCTTTGAAGAAGGGAAAAGTACCAAAGGAATGGAAGAGAGCAAATAAAGTACCGTTATACAAAGGAGGTAATAAAATGGAACCGCTGGGCTTATGGCTTAGTGAAAATGTGTTCCCAGTTATTAATTTCTGTTAGTTATGCTTATAAAGACTTGACACATTGTTTCTGGCACTGCTTTTAATTGCTTTGTGTCACAGTGAAAGGGTTAAAGATCACCCATTGCTGGGGCACGCGCGGATCCAACTCCACACCCCAACCTGTAGTTATCAGTCAACACATCTTGCCATGTAGTCAGGGTTAATCAGCTAGCCTTGACAAGTCTAAAAAAAACATTATATAAAGTCCTAAAACTGAGAAATAAACAGAAAAAGAAATCAGAATAAACATACACTCACCTCTCGGCAGGGGTGGTGGGGAGGAGGAGGAGGAGGAGGAGGAGGAGAAGGAGAAGGAGGAGGAGACAGACAGACATTAAGGTAACCACCAACACCACCACCAGCACCACCAAGCTAAGCAGGTAGCACTCATGAAGGAATGTGGTCCCAGGATGACAGAGCTTATGGTTTAGTGAAAATGGGTTCCCAGTTGTTCATTCCTGTTGCCATGCCTGGCAACTAGCATAGGCAACTTATGGGCTAAGCCGCCCCGGGACCCCAATCCTACACAAGTACCCTAATGAGACACCTCAGTACACGCTGGGCTTATGGCTTAGTGAAAATGTGTTCCCAGTTATTAATTTCTGTTAGTTATGCTTATAAAGACTTGACACATTGCTTCTGGCACTGCTTTTAATTGCTTTGTGTCACAGTGAAAGGGTTAAAGATCACCCATTGCTGGGGCACGAGCGGATCCAACTCCACACCCCAACCTGTAGTTATCAGTCAACACATCTTGCCATGTAGTCAGGGTTAATCAGCTAGCCTTGACAAGTCTAAAAAAAACATTATATAAAGTCCTAAAACTGAGAAATAAACAGAATAGGAAATCAGAATAAACATACACTCACCTCTCGGCAGGGGTGGTGGGGAGGAGGAGGAGGAGGAGGAGGAGGAGGAGGAGGAGACAGACAGACATTAAGGTAACCACCAACACCACCACCAGCACCACCAAGCTAAGCAGGTAGCACTCATGAAGGAATGTGGTCCCAGGATGACAGAGCTTATGGTTTAGTGAAAATGGGTTCCCAGTTGTTCATTCCTGTTGCCATGCCTGGCAACTAGCATAGGCAACTTATGGGCTAAGCCGCCCCGGGACCCCAATCCTACACAAGTACCCTAATGAGACACCTCACTACACGCTGGGCTTATGGCTTAGTGAAAATGTGTTCCCAGTTATTAATTTCTGTTAGTTATGCTTATAAAGACTTGACACATTGCTTCTGGCACTGCTTTTAATTGCTTTGTGTCACAGTGAAAGGGTTAAAGATCACCCATTGCTGGGGCACGAGCGGATCCAACTCCACACCCCAACCTGTAGTTATCAGTCAACACATCTTGCCATGTAGTCAGGGTTAATCAGCTAGCCTTGACAAGTCTAAAAAAAACATTATATAAAGTCCTAAAACTGAGAAATAAACAGAATAGGAAATCAGAATAAACATACACTCACCTCTCGGCAGGGGTGGTGGGGAGGAGGAGGAGGAGGAGGAGGAGGAGGAGGAGGAGGAGGAGGAGGAGGAGACAGACAGACATTAAGGTAACCACGAACACCACCACCAGCACCACCAAGCTAAGCAGGTAGCACTCATGAAGGAATGTGGTCCCAGGATGACAGAGCTTATGGTTTAGTGAAAATGGGTTCCCAGTTGTTCATTCCTGTTGCCATGCTGGCAACTAGCATAGGCAACTTATGGGCTAAGCCGCCCCGGGACCCCAATCCTACACAAGTACCCTAATGAGACACCTCAGTACACGCTGGGCTTATGGCTTAGTGAAAATGTGTTCCCAGTTATTAATTTCTGTTAGTTATGCTTATAAAGACTTGACACATTGCTTCTGGCACTGCTTTTAATTGCTTTGTGTCACAGTGAAAGGGTTAAAGATCACCCATTGCTGGGGCACGAGCGGATCCAACTCCACACCCCAACCTGTAGTTATCAGTCAACACATCTTGCCATGTAGTCAGGGTTAATCAGCTAGCCTTGACAAGTCTAAAAAAAACATTATGTAAAGTCCTAAAACTGAGAAATAAACAGAATAGGAAATCAGAATAAACATACACTCACCTCTCGGCAGGGGTGGTGGGGAGGAGGAGGAGGAGGAGGAGGAGGAGGAGGAGGAGGAGACAGACAGACATTAAGGTAACCACCAACACCACCACCAGCACCACCAAGCTAAGCAGGTAGCACTCATGAAGGAATGTGGTCCCAGGATGACAGAGCTTATGGTTTAGTGAAAATGGGTTCCCAGTTGTTCATTCCTGTTGCCATGCCTGGCAACTAGCATAGGCAACTTATGGGCTAAGCCGCCCCGGGACCCCAATCCTACACAAGTACCCTAATGAGACACCTCACTACACGCTGGGCTTATGGCTTAGTGAAAATGTGTTCCCAGTTATTAATTTCTGTTAGTTATGCTTATAAAGACTTGACACATTGCTTCTGGCACTGCTTTTAATTGCTTTGTGTCACAGTGAAAGGGTTAAAGATCACCCATTGCTGGGGCACGAGCGGATCCAACTCCACACCCCAACCTGTAGTTATCAGTCAACACATCTTGCCATGTAGTCAGGGTTAATCAGCTAGCCTTGACAAGTCTAAAAAAAACATTATATAAAGTCCTAAAACTGAGAAATAAACAGAATAGGAAATCAGAATAAACATACACTCACCTCTCGGCAGGGGTGGTGGGGAGGAGGAGGAGGAGGAGGAGGAGGAGGAGGAGGAGGAGACAGACAGACATTAAGGTAACCACCAACACCACCACCAGCACCACCAAGCTAAGCAGGTAGCACTCATGAAGGAATGTGGTCCCAGGATGACAGAGCTTATGGTTTAGTGAAAATGGGTTCCCAGTTGTTCATTCCTGTTGCCATGCCTGGCAACTAGCATAGGCAACTTATGGGCTAAGCCACCCCGGGACTCCAATCCTACACAAGTACCCTAATGAGACACCTCACTACACGCTGGGCTTATGGCTTAGTGAAAATGTGTTCCCAGTTATTAATTTCTGTTAGTTATGCTTATAAAGACTTGACACATTGCTTCTGGCACTGCTTTTAATTGCTTTGTGTCACAGTGAAAGGGTTAAAGATCACCCATTGCTGGGGCACGAGCGGATCCAACTCCACACCCCAACCTGTAGTTATCAGTCAACACATCTTGCCATGTAGTCAGGGTTAATCAGCTAGCCTTGACAAGTCTAAAAAAAACATTATATAAAGTCCTAAAACTGAGAAATAAACAGAATAGGAAATCAGAATAAACATACACTCACCTCTCGGCAGGGGTGGTGGGGAGGAGGAGGAGGAGGAGGAGGAGGAGAAGGAGAAGGAGGAGGAGACAGACAGACATTAAGGTAACCACCAACACCACCACCAGCACCACCAAGCTAAGCAGGTAGCACTCATGAAGGAATGTGGTCCCAGGATGACAGAGCTTATGGTTTAGTGAAAATGGGTTCCCAGTTGTTCATTCCTGTTGCCATGCCTGGCAACTAGCATAGGCAACTTATGGGCTAAGCCGCCCCGGGACCCCAATCCTACACAAGTACCCTAATGAGACACCTCACTACACGCTGGGCTTATGGCTTAGTGAAAATGTGTTCCCAGTTATTAATTTCTGTTAGTTATGCTTATAAAGACTTGACACATTGCTTCTGGCACTGCTTTTAATTGCTTTGTGTCACAGTGAAAGGGTTAAAGATCACCCATTGCTGGGGCACGAGCGGATCCAACTCCACACCCCAACCTGTAGTTATCAGTCAACACATCTTGCCATGTAGTCAGGGTTAATCAGTTAGCCTTGACAAGTCTAAAAAAAAAAAATTATATAAAGTCCTAAAACTGAGAAATAAACAGAATAGGAAATCAGAATAAACATACACTCACCTCTCGGCAGGGGTGGTGGGGAGGAGGAGGAGGAGGAGGAGGAGGAGGAGGAAGAGGAGGAAGAGGAGGAGGAGGAGACAGACAGACATTAAGGTAACCACGAACACCACCACCAGCACCACCAAGCTAAGCAGGTAGCACTCATGAAGGAATGTGGTCCCAGGATGACAGAGCTTATGGTTTAGTGAAAATGGGTTCCCAGTTGTTCATTCCTGTTGCCATGCCTGGCAACTAGCATAGGCAACTTATGGGCTAAGCCGCTCCGGGACCCCAATCCTACACAAGTACCCTAATGAGACACCTCACTACACGCTGGGCTTATGGCTTAGTGAAAATGTGTTCCCAGTTATTAATTTCTGTTAGTTATGCTTATAAAGACTTGACACATTGCTTCTGGCACTGCTTTTAATTGCTTTGTGTCACAGTGAAAGGGTTAAAGATCACCCATTGCTGGGGCACGAGCGGATCCAACTCCACACCCCAACCTGTAGTTATCAGTCAACACATCTTGCCATGTAGTCAGGGTTAATCAGCTAGCCTTGACAAGTCTAAAAAAAAACATTATATAAAGTCCTAAAACTGAGAAATAAACAGAATAGGAAATCAGAATAAACATACACTCACCTCTCGGCAGGGGTGGTGGGGAGGAGGAGGAGGAGGAGGAGGAAGAGGAGGAGGAGAAGGAGGAGGAGACAGACAGACATTAAGGTAACCACGAACACCACCACCAGCACCACCAAGCTAAGCAGGTAGCACTCATGAAGGAATGTGGTCCCAGGATGACAGAGCTTATGGTTTAGTGAAAATGGGTTCCCAGTTGTTCATTCCTGTTGCCATGCCTGGCAACTAGCATAGGCAACTTATGGGCTAAGCCGCACCGGGACCCCAATCCTACACAAGTACCCTAATGAGACACCTCAGTACACGCTGGGCTTATGGCTTAGTGAAAATGTGTTCCCAGTTATTAATTTCTGTTAGTTATGCTTATAAAGACTTGACACATTGCTTCTGGCACTGCTTTTAATTGCTTTGTGTCACAGTGAAAGGGTTAAAGATCACCCATTGCTGGGGCACGAGCGGATCCAACTCCACACCCCAACCTGTAGTTATCAGTCAACACATCTTGCCATGTAGTCAGGGTTAATCAGCTAGCCTTGACAAGTCTAAAAAAAACATTATATAAAGTCCTAAAACTGAGAAATAAACAGAATAGGAAATCAGAATAAACATACACTCACCTCTCGGCAGGGGTGGTGGGGAGGAGGAGGAGGAGGAGGAGGAGGAGGAGGAGGAGGAGACAGACAGACATTAAGGTAACCACCAACACCACCACCGGCACCACCAAGCTAAGCAGGTAGCACTCATGAAGGAATGTGGTCCCAGGATGACAGAGCTTATGGTTTAGTGAAAATGGGTTCCCGGTTGTTCATTCCTGTTGCCATGCCTGGCAACTAGCATAGGCAACTTATGGGCTAAGCCACCCCGGGACTCCAATCCTACACAAGTACCCTAATGAGACACCTCACTACACGCTGGGCTTATGGCTTAGTGAAAATGTGTTCCCAGTTATTAATTTCTGTTAGTTATGCTTATAAAGACTTGACACATTGCTTCTGGCACTGCTTTTAATTGCTTTGTGTCACAGTGAAAGGGTTAAAGATCACCCATTGCTGGGGCACGAGCGGATCCAACTCCACACCCCAACCAGTAGTTATCAGTCAACACATCTTGCCATGTAGTCAGGGTTAATCAGCTAGCCTTGACAAGTCTAAAAAAAACATTATATAAAGTCCTAAAACTGAGAAATAAACAGAATAGGAAATCAGAATAAACATACACTCACCTCTCGGCAGGGGTGGTGGGGAGGAGGAGGAGGAGGAGGAGGAGGAGGAGGAGGAGGAGGAGGAGGAGGAGACAGATAGACATTAAGGTAACCACCAACACCACCACCAGCACCACCAAGCTAAGCAGGTAGCACTCATGAAGGAATGTGGTCCCAGGATGACAGAGCTTATGGTTTAGTGAAAATGGGTTCCCAGTTGTTCATTCCTGTTGCCATGCCTGGCAACTAGCATAGGCAACTTATGGGCTAAGCCGCCCCGGGACCCCAATCCTACACAAGTACCCTAATGAGACACCTCAGTACACGCTGGGCTTATGGCTTAGTGAAAATGTGTTCCCAGTTATTAATTTCTGTTAGTTATGCTTATAAAGACTTGACACATTGCTTCTGGCACTGCTTTTAATTCCTTTGTGTCCAAGTGAAAGGGTTAAAGATCACCCATTGCTGGGGCACGAGCGGATCCAACTCCACACCCCAACCTGTAGTTATCAGTCAACACATCTTGCCATGTAGTCAGGGTTAATCAGCTAGCCTTGACAAGTCTAAAAAAAACATTATATAAAGTCCTAAAACTGAGAAATAAACAGAATAGGAAATCAGAATAAACATACACTCACCTCTCGGCAGGGGTGGTGGGGAGGAGGAGGAGGAGGAGGAGGAGGAGGAGGAGGAGGAGACAGATAGACATTAAGGTAACCACCAACACCACCACCAGCACCACCAAGCTAAGCAGGTAGCACTCATGAAGGAATGTGGTCCCAGGATGACAGAGCTTATGGTTTAGTGAAAATGGGTTCCCAGTTGTTCATTCCTGTTGCCATGCCTGGCAACTAGCATAGGCAACTTATGGGCTAAGCCGCCCCGGGACCCCAATCCTACACAAGTACCCTAATGAGACACCTCAGTACACGCTGGGCTTATGGCTTAGTGAAAATGTGTTCCCAGTTATTAATTTCTGTTAGTTATGCTTATAAAGACTTGACACATTGCTTCTGGCACTGCTTTTAATTGCTTTGTGTCACAGTGAAAGGGTTAAAGATCACCCATTGCTGGGGCACGAGCGGATCCAACTCCACACCCCAACCTGTAGTTATCAGTCAACACATCTTGCCATGTAGTCAGGGTTAATCAGCTAGCCTTGACAAGTCTAAAAAAAAACATTATATAAAGTCCTAAAACTGAGAAATAAACAGAATAGGAAATCAGAATAAACATACACTCACCTCTCGGCAGGGGTGGTGGGGAGCAGGAGGAGGAGGAGGAGGAGGAGACAGACAGACATTAAAGTAACCACCAACACCACCACCAGCACCACCAAGCTAAGCAGGTAGCACTCATGAAGGAATGTGGTCCCAGGATGACAAAGCTTATGGTTTAGTGAAAATGGGTTCCCAGTTGTTCATTCCTGTTGCCATGTCTGGCAACTAGCATAGGCAACTTATGGGCTAAGCCACCCTGGGACCCCAATCCTACACAAGTACCCTAATGAGACACCTCACTACACGCTGGGCTTATGGCTTAGTGAAAATGCGTTCCCAGTTATTAATTTCTGTTAGTTATGCTTATAAAGACTTGACACATTGCTTCTGGCACTGCTTTTAATTGCTTTGTGTCACAGTGAAAGGGTTAAAGATCACCCATTGCTGGGGCATGAGCGGATCCAATTCCACACCCCAACCTGTAGTTATCACTGTTGGGGATTCCAAATGTGTAATAAACCACAAATCGTAACAGGTGTTTATTGCTTGAAGTGTTTCGACCTGCAAACATGGGCAAATCAATACACATCCACATATCATAGTACACCCAGTTCAATCCCTCACAATGGTACCAAGAAAATAACACTTCACGTAGAGATTCCGACATCCGTTACAATCATATCCCAAATATAAAAATAAAGCAACAATCAGTATACAAAATCCAACTAACTTCACTTGTATATCACTCATAATACTCAATAAATTCCCATAATGTACTCACTTCAGTGGCCCACACTGACGCTCTTCGAATCCCCGTAGCACACCTGACATGTCACTACCCCAACTATCATCCAGTCCAGGGCGTCCTCACAACTCTGTCTGGCAACAATATATCTCTTGTACATTACCCTATCTTACTAATACATCCTCTATTTGTAACCTTCACCAAATTATACTAATCACAGCACATGGCAGGTAAATAAACACAACTAACCTGTAGCACGGAGGACCAACCAACACACCAACCGACACGAGGTCCAGGGCGTCCCCACATTCTCCGTCTGGCAAACAATAACATCACTCGTATTACCTTAGCTACTAAACACATCCTTTGCTTGTAATCTTCACCACAGTATACTAATTCACAGCACAAGGTATATAAATAAACACAACTAACCTGTAGCACAGAGGACCACCCAACACAACAACCCACAGTACGTTGGTGGGCCGGCTTAGACAACCCGCCAGGCCGACCACGTTCACAGGTAGTGGGCGAAACAAAACACCACAAAGAAGCGTACCAAACTTCTCCCATTCCAACAAAACACAACTTACATTTTCTTTAACACATAACAAAAATATATTGTATAAATAAATAATAGATGGTTAACATATCATTTTAATGATACACTAACCTAACCCAACCGCTTAGCCTAACCTAACCTAACCCAACCGCTTAGCCTAACCTAACCTAACCCAACCGCTTAGCCTAACCTAACCTAACCCAATCGCTTAGCCTAACCTAACCTAACCCAACCGCTTAGCCCAGTGTTTCTGAACCTGTGCGCCGCGGCGCACTTGTGCGCCGCGGGGATCACATAGGTGCGCCGCGAGTACTCGGACACGTCCTGTACCTGTCCATCAGAGCTGCAGTCAGCTGGCATTCCTGAAATGCCATATCACTTGTCTTATTTTACTTATTTACACGTTCATGTGAAAAATTTTAGATGTGTGTACAAACTGAGCATATGCATACCAGTTGGTTGTATACAAGATGGAATATATGATGTGATTTGCGTGAACCTTTAGTAACAATTAATATGGCAACATATAATGAGAACATTGGGTAGGCAGCTCAAGGGCCAGGACCAAGGGGTCTCAGTGCTACAGTTGACTCCCCGTAACGCGTAGTGCTGTACTGCATTCGTTGCTGAACGAGGCTTAAAAATGGAGAAATACCTCACCTCATAAAAAAGCGTAAATGTGCTGAAGAAAAAGAAGAAGTTGCAGAGGACATTATTAAGTCAAAGCGTACATGTGTCGAAGGCACTGATGGTGACGTAACAGTAAAACCTGGTGAAAGTGAGACATCTCGTCCAGGCCATATCGTGGAAAGCGAAGAAAATGAAGCGAGAGTTGAAAGTGAGTACAGCTGTGCGGGTCCGAGCAGAAAAAGTGATACGACGGGCTTGAGATCAGTTAAAACAACGACAGGTACCAGCAAAAGTAGCCGCAGCAAGTCATTTCGCACATATAACGACAGTTACCTTGGACTTGGATTCACTTGCTGTGATAGCGAAAATGGCCCTAAACCAAAATGTGTTGTTTGTGGCTTGGAGTTATCAAATGAATCTATGACTCCACAGAAAATGAAGAGACATTTATCAACTAAGCATCGTCACCTGACACAGAAACCTATATATTACTTTAAGAGACTCTTGAAAGAAAACAAACAACAAAGTCTTGGGTTTGAGAAAAAAGTGAAGGTAGCAGAAAAGGCACAGAAAGCAAGCTACTTAGTAGCAGAACAATCAGTAAAAGAAATGAAACCCCATTCAATTGCAGAATCCTATTTTCTTCCAGCTTGCTGTTCTGTAGTGAAAACTTTGTTTGGGGACGAGGCTGAAAAAGAAGTGAAAAAAATTCCTCTCTCAAACGATACGATTGGCAGACGAATCAAGGATATGTCATCTGACATTGAGAAAAGTGTGTGCGAACTGGTGAAAGATAAAACGTTTGCCTTACAAGCAGACGAATCAACAGATATTGGAGGGAAACCTCAGTTACTTGTGTTGATGCGTTTCATTGATGATAAGAAAATAACCGAGCAATTCTTGTGCTGCAAAGAACTAAGTCAAACAACAGGACAGGAAATATTTTCTACAGTGACAGAATATTTGGTAGAAATGGACTTAAATGGAAATTATGTGTAGGAATTTGCACAGATGGTTGTCCATCAATGGTGGGGTCAGTAAAGGGTTTTGTGTCTTTAGTGAAGAAGGAAAATCCATTTCTGATTACCACACATTGTTTCTTGCACCGTGAAGCTCTTGTTGCTAAACCACTTGGACAAGATTTAAAATTTGTTCTTGATAATGTCGTGAAAATGGTGAACTTTATTCAAAGTAGACCAAAGCAGTCAAGATTATTTTCCAGTCTTTGCGAAGAAATGGGATCTGCCCACGAAGGTCTTCTCCTCCACACGGAAGTTCGGTCATTGTCAAGAGGCAGAGCGTTATCCCGTGTGCATGAACTAAGAGAGGAAATTCTTCTTTTCTTTGCTCTGGAAGAGAAAACAGAATTCTGCGAATTACTGGCTGACGAAATTTGGAATGCAAAATTATGTTATTTGGCAGATATATTTGAGCATTTGAACAAGGTGAATTTAAGTATGCAAGGGAGAAATGAAAATATGTTAACATGCACTGATAAAATGCAGTCAATGAAAGAAAAAATCAAGGTTTGGAAAGACAGGTCAAGTGAAGGTAATATTGACATGTTTCAAAAGACTGCTGCAGCAAACAACACAGACATTGTTCCACTCATTACAGACCACCTTACAAGTCTAGAAAGGAGCATTGAAAAATACTTTTCAAATATATCTACTGAAAGTTATGATTGGCTGAGAAATCCATTGGTGCTCGATCCCTTACACAAGCCTCAACTTAGCACTCACGAAGAAGAGGAACTAATTGATATCCGAAATGACCGCATGCGGCCCGCCACACTACTACGTGCGGCCCGCGGCACGTCTCATATTTCAGTCTTACAGTTGGTCTTTTTACAGGAATGATTAAGCCAGCCAGCCCTTTGCATTTTAAAGTCATTATATAAAGATATAAAGATACTATTATATTTTTTGGGCGGTGACGTTCCTCTGTGGTATAGTAACTCCCAACCTCGTCAAGTGTGTGCGTGTGTGTGTGTGTCCGGCTCGCCGCCACCCGCCAACATTCTCTCTCTCTCTCTCTCTCTCTCTCTCTCTCTCTCTCTCTGTGTGTGTGTGTGTGTGTGTGTGTGTGTTATTGTTAAAAGTATTTTTCTTAATTAAAGTAAGTGATTGCAAACACAATGTCACCAGCAGGAACTTTACCATCTGCTTCAAGTTTTCTATCGTGTTTTGTAGTGAACGAATTATTCTCATATATTTTTACGTAAATCATGTGACCATTTCGTCTCGTGGACTGCGTTCCAAAGCCAGTGACTATAGGTGACGAGAATACACGTAGTCGTACGGGCCCTGCTCCGTAATATACACGTGTTAGACGTGACCATAACTCGTCATTCCTCCGTCTCACCGAGAATCGGCCTCCGACTCGAGTCCTGCTTTGTCCTTCGAGAGCGTCACAGCGTCAGATTTTGGCGCGACTCTTACTGCACATCATCTCATCATGATTTCCAAGAAGCGAACAGTTACTGAAGAACATCGTGTGATGCAGGAAAAGTGGAAAATATCTTTATTTTTTGCTGAAGTGAATGGAAAACCAACTTGTTTGATTTGCAACCAAATTATAGCGGTGTCAAAAGAATATAACATTCGGCGACATTACACAAGCACTCATGCTTCAAAGTATGATGTGTATAGTGGAAAACTTTGCGAAGAAAAAGTAAAGACGCTAGAACAGTCTCTCAAAAGGCAGCAGTCAGTGTATCAGCGTGTTCACGAAGCCAGCGACACTGCAGTACGGGCAAGTTATAGGATTGCACGGGAAATAGCTGCGTCATCGAAACCATTTTCAGAAGGGGACTTTATAAAGAAATGCACGACGACGGCCGCAGAAGATATTTGCCCTGAAAAACGTAGATCATTTGCAAACATAAGCCTTTCAAGAAATACAGTTGCAGAAAGAGTAAATGAACTGTCAGAAAATCTTAATAGTCAGCTCAAAGAAAAAGTTGCTAAATTTGTAGCATTTTCTGTAGCAATCGATGAAAGTACAGACATTACTGACATAGCTCAACTAGCAGCAGTGTTCATACGTGGTGTTGATGAAAATATGCAGGTAAGTGAAGAATTTGTGGAATTAGTACCAATGAAAGGAACAACAACAGGGGATGATATATTTGTGAGTTTGACTGGTGCACTTGATAGGATAGGTGTTGACTGGAAGAAAACTGTGAGTCTGACAACAGATGGAGCATCTCAAATGGTTGGTAGAAAGGCTGGCGTGACAGCAAAGTTAAAGGAAAAACTACTCACCCTGAATTCAGACCATCAAATTCACAGTGTTGATTGCATAATTGACAGGGATTAATTATTAATTATTGTATTGTTAGAAATACTGATTGAAAAGGAAGGAAAAAAAAACTCATTAATGTACCACCGGTGGTACATGTGGCGGTTACTGAAGGTACGAAATGTACCATCGGTGGTACATACGGCGGTAAACGTGTTAATCTAACCTAACCCAACCCAACCGCTTAACCCTATAAGGACCATTGGAACAATTATGAACCACTTCAAAAGCGTGCTTTTCCTTGGATGAAATTCCCTTGTAGAGGCGTGTCCGTCCGGTGGTACATTTTTGCACCACATCAGAAAACATCACTCACACGATATGTGGAAAAAAAGCTCTCGTTTCTGTGTAACAGCAGTTGACTCGTGACCACCAGAGGGGGAGGACGTAGTGACTGATCCTCCGTTTTCAATGATTTTTTTGGACGACTCATAGGTAAGCCAGGTCACTACAAAAATTATGATATATCCCATATATTCAGTAGAATGTGTTTATAATGTTGGCCTGACTTTGGATTATATTACTGTAATGTAAAAAGGTGTTTTTAAATGGTTCAAAAATGTACCAGTGGGTCATTCTGTTTCCTCAGATATGGACACGTCACAGTTCTATGGAGGCAGGTTTAAAGTTGATTGTGACACAAAGCAATTTGTATGCAACACAACAAAATGTAAACAAGCCTCTGAAGCTGGATAAAGATGAGTTGGAACAATTTCTAGGGACTGTCTTTCTTATGTCCTTGTTCAAAATATCTAACACTAGGCTTTATTGGAGTGGGGTGCTGGAATTCGATTCCGTATCCAAAGTTTTCAGTAGAAGGCGATGGGAAGAAATAAAAAGCTCTCTACATTTCAATGACAACACTCAGGCACCTGACAGGACTGGTCCCAATGCTGACAGGCTTTTCAAGGTTCGCCCAGTACTTGACCATTTGCAATCAAAATTTCGCAGCATCCCAATGCAACAAATGTGCTGCATTGATGAAATGATTGTTCCCTTGAAAGGAAATTCTTACCTAAAGCAGTACATCCCATCCAAACCACACAAATGGGGTTTCAAGGTATTTGCTTTGTGTGATACCTCTGGGATCTTGAATGACTTGCATGTTTATGATGGGCCCCTAAAGCCAGTCCAAGGTGAACCGGATCTGGGTCCATCATCCAATATAGTTCTGCAGTTGGCGCGCACAATCCCAGTAAATGCAAACCATTTGTTATACCATGACAATTGGTTCACATCTCCTAAACTAATGGCTCATTTAGCAACGAAGCAGATCTACTCTCTGGGTACTGTGAGACAAAACAGACTGAAAGGGATAGGAAATGTTCTGCCTACAGATAAGGAAATGTTGAAAAAGCAAAGGGGGTCTCATGTAGAGGTAAGCACAACTTACGATGGAGTAGAGTTACGTGCAATGAAATGGGTAGACAATCGTTGTGTGACTCTCCTCACAAGCTTTTCATCTGCTCAACCTTTGGGAACATGTAAGAGGAGGAGGCAGTAGACACCTGCCGAAACGATAATTACTCCCAGTGAGGTCTAAAACACTGTTCAGGGGGTGCTGTGAACTTATCATTAAACCCAGCTGTGACCTCACTGAACGTTTCCCTTTGTGTCTCACAACACAAGGGGGTAGTCACAGCCTGCCCTCTAAAGACAACTCTCTTCCTCCACACAAAACTACAAGCACCTAATAACACACACACCCTTCACTCCAAAAATTTTAAAATCATGGCGACTCCTACACCAGCCTCGGAGTCCCCATCTGGGGAGGGGACCATAAATGTCCCCAGGTCGGACTGCCTTTCCGTCGACGACCCTAAGTGTCTTGACACCCCCCTCAACTTTTTCTTCATTAACTTGTGCAACATTCGCGGTCTAAGATCTAATTTTCAATCTGTAGAACACCACCTCTCCTCTTCTAAACCTCATCTTCTTTTCCTCACTGAAACTCAGGTGTCTGAGGCAACTGACAGTAGCCCCTTTTCTGTTCCCTCCTACTTTCTCTATCCTCATTTTCGATCCAAAGCTGGATGCTGCGTTTACGTGCGCAACGACTTAACCTGCTCTCGTGCCCACGCTCTTGAATCTTCCGAGTTTTCCACCATCTGGCTACGACTACAGAGTCATTCTCATACTAAATTTATCTGTGCTGTATACCTCTCTCCTAACTCCTCTGACTATAAGAAATTCTTTGACTACTTAACTTCCAAAGTGGAGCACATTCTGACCCTCTTCCCTTTTGCAGAGATCTCCATTCTTGGAGACTTCAATGTTCACCACCAGCTTTGGCTTTCCTCTCCCTTCACTGACCATCCTGGTGAACTAGCCTACAACTTTGCTATCCTCCATGACCTAGAGCAATTGGTGCAACACCCTACTCGTATTCCTGACCGTCTTGGAGATACGCTCAACATTCTTGACCTTTTCCTGACCTCTAATCCTTCCGCTCATGCTGTCACCCTTTCTTCTCCGTTGGGCTCCTCCGATCACAATCTCATATCTTTATCTTGTCCTATCACTCCAATCCCTCCTCAGGATCCCCCTAAGCGAAGGTGCCTCTGGCGTTTTGCCTCTGCTAGTTGGGGGGACCTGAGGCGGTATTTTGCCGATTTTCCTTGGAATGACTACTGCTTCCGTGTCAGAGACCCGTCTTTATGTGCCGAGCGCATAACAGAGGTGATAGTGTCTGGCATGGAGGCGTACATTCCTCACTCTTTTTCTCGTCCTAAACCTTCTAAACCTTGGTTTAACACAGCTTGTTCTCGTGCTATACATGATAGAGAGGTGGCCCACAAAAGGTACTTAAGCCTTCCTTCACCAGAATCTCACGCACTTTATATTTCTGCCCGGAACCATGCCAAGTCTGTTCTCCAACTAGCCAAAAACTCCTTCATTAACAGAAAATGTCAAAACCTTTCAAGATCTAACTCCCCTCGTGATTTCTGGCATCTAGCCAAAAATATCTCCAATAACTTTGCTTCTTCTTCTTTCCCTCCTCTACTTCAACCAGATGGCACCACTGCTATCACATCTATTTCTAAAGCTGAACTCTTTGCTCAAACCTTTGCTAAAAACTCTACCTTGGACGATTCTGGGCTTGTTCCTCCCTCTCCTCCACCCTCTGACTACTTCATGCCTCGTATTAAAATTCTTCGTAATGATGTTTTCCATGCCCTCGCTGGCCTAAACCCTCGGAAGGCTTACGGACCTGATGGGGTCCCTCCTATTGTTCTCCGAAACTGTGCCTCCGTGCTTGCACCTTGCCTAGTCAAACTCTTTCAGCTCTGTCTGTCAACATCTACCTTTCCTTCTTGCTGGAAGTTTGCCTACATTCAACCTGTTCCTAAAAAGGGTGACCGCTCTAATCCCTCAAACTACCGTCCTATTGCTTTAATTTCCTGCTTATCTAAAGTTTTTGAATCTATCCTCAACAGGAAGATTCTTCAACATCTATCACTTGACAACCTTCTATCTGATCGCCAGTATGGGTTCCGTCAAGGCCGCTCTACTGGTGATCTTCTGGCTTTCCTTACTGAGTCTTGGTCATCCTCTTTTAGAGACTTTGGTGAAACTTTAGCTGTTGCCTTGGACATATCAAAAGCCTTTGATAGAGTCTGGCACAAAGCTTTGATTTCCAAACTACCCTCCTACGGTTTCTATCCTTCTCTCTGTAACTTCATCTCAAGTTTCCTTTCTGACCGTTCTATTGCTGCTGTGGTAGACGGTCACTGTTCTTCTCCTAAATCTATTAACAGTGGTGTTCCTCAGGGTTCTGTCCTGTCACCCACTCTCTTCTTATTATTCATTAATGATCTTCTAAACCAAACTTCTTGTCCTATCCACTCCTATGCTGATGATACCACCCTGCACTTTTCCACGTCTTTTCATAGACGTCCAACCCTTCAGGAGGTAAACATATCACGCAGGGAAGCCACAGAACGCCTGACTTTTGATCTTTCTAAAATTTCTGATTGGGGCAGAGCAAACTTGGTATTGTTCAATGCCTCAAAAACTCAATTCCTCCATCTATCAACTCGACACAATCTTCCAGACAACTATCCCCTCTTCTTCAATGACACTCAACTGTCCCCCTCTTCTACACTGAACATCCTCGGTCTGTCCTTTACTTATAATCTGAACTGGAAACTTCACATCTCATCTCTAGCTAAAACAGCTTCTATGAAGTTAGGTGTTCTGAGACGTCTCCGCCAGTTTTTCTCACCCCCCCAGCTGCTAACTCTGTACAAGGGCCTTATCCGTCCATGTATGGAGTATGCTTCACATGTCTGGGGGGGTTCCACTCATACTGCTGTTCTAGACAGGGTGGAATCAAAAGCTTTTCGTCTCATCAACTCCTCTCCTCTAACTGACTGTCTTCAGCCTCTCTCTCACCGCTGCAATGTTGCATCTCTAGCTGTCTTCTACCACTATTTTCATGCTAACTGCTCTTCTGATCTTGCTAACTGCATGCCTCCCCTCCTTCCGCGGCCTCGCTGCACAAGACTTTCTTCTTTCTCTCATTCCTATTCTGTCCACCTCTCTAACGCAAGAGTTAACCAGTATTCTCAATCATTCATCCCTTTCTCTGGTAAACTCTGGAACTCCTTGCCTGCTTCTGTATTTCCACCTTCCTATGACTTGAATTCCTTCAAGAGGGAGGTTTCAGGACACTTATCCACCAATTTTTGACCACTGCTTTGACCCTTTTAGGGACTGGCATTTCAGTGGGCATTTTTTTTTATTAGATTTTTGTTGCCCTTGGCCAGTATCCTTCCTACATAAAAAAAAAAAAAAAAAAAAAATGACAAGAAAAGGAAGGAGATTGTTGAAATTCCTTGCCCCAAAATAGTCAAAACCTATAATGAGGAAATGGGAGGGGTTGATCTTCTGGATTCGTTGATTGCCTTATATAGAATCCACATAAGGTCTCACAAGTACTACCATAAACTTGTTTTCCACTTTGTTGATGTCACAATAGTAAATTCATGGCTTCTCTACAGGAGGGAGGCTAGTGCAATAGGGGTGTCAAAAAAATCGCAACTTCAGTTGCAGGCATTCAAGTTGAAGGTGGCATATTCTCTCCTACGCCAAAACAAAGACCCCCTGAAAAGACCCGGTGTGGGAAGACCACGCTCCAGCAGTCTTGAGACAGAGCACGAGGAAAAAAAAAAGAGAGGTCATGCAACAAAACCAATTCCAAGCGTTGACATCACAAAAGATGGAATTGGCCACTGGCCCAAGATTGTTGAGACGAAGGAAAGACCTCGTTGCAAGCTACCAAATTGTAAAGGAAGGCCAAACACATATTTAGTGCCCTCTAAGGGGTGTGATGTTCCCTTGTGGCACACGATAATTACAAATCCTATCACTGGATTAAAAGAAATAGAAATATTGACACTTTTATAGATTTTTAATTGATAATGGAATAAACCGAATAATAATAATAAAAAGAAAGGAATTCAGAAATACAAAATAAATGGTAGCGTACTCTTCAGTTACATAATTCAGAAATACAAAATAAATGGTAGCGTACTCTTCAGTTACATAATTCAGAAATACAAAATAAGTGGTAGCGTATTCTTCAATTACATAAAAACTACGATGGAGATATTTTCGCGACTACTGAGTTGTGGGGGAGACCAGAGAATAAATAAATAAATAACAAATATATACCCAAAAAGTACGTATAGACCTGAGGACAGTCTCACACGGTGATCTCGAACCAGGTGGTTTCACTAGTCCCGTGGAGAAAAGCAACAAAAAAGAACGAAAAAATGCGAATATCTATCCACTCAGAAAACCGTTTATCAACAGGAATATCTGAGGAGAATCCGAGAGGGTCTGAGGAGAATCCGAGAGAGACTGGCTTTGCTTGTGAGGAAATCGGCGGGAAACTAAGGATAAAGGTTTCCAATGGGGAAATTTATTAAGAGTTATAATTTTGTTTTTAGTGGAAGGGGGGCGACTAGGTTGTGAGTTCAGGGATGAAAAATATGAATAATTAAGTTACTGTTTACTTTAAAGTTGTTACTTTAAGAAGTTTAATTCAATGGACTTTTGAAATCAATTGGGGAATTAGTCAAAGTCTGGTATCTCTTCCTGGCTTGCGTAGCAACAGGGGTAACAGGACAGCGAAGCAAAGAAGACTTATTAGATTCGTCAACCTCATTGGCGCGGCGTAATTATCTGGGATTTGTTTGAGCTGGTTTAAGACCTTACCATTATAGAATTAATTTTATCGTATTAAGGGCTCCCCATTCTCTGGGATTAGGTGAAAAATTCGCCTCTATAACCTGGCCAAGCAAGAGAAATTACGTTTATTCACGGGGTAAATTTTGTTATAGAAGTGGTCAACACAGTGACGCTGAGAGGGGGGGGGGGAAAGCAAGGACAAAAGGACACTGAGGAGAGGAGGGGAAGGGGGGGGGGGTTAGTCACATGGTACTGAGACTCTGGTCATCCCCGCACATTACATGGGCCTTAATCTAGGAAAAAAAGTAGAAATACGAGGTGTGTCATTAAAGTTCCAGGACTGGTGCCACACAAGTTTTATTTCACATCCAGGCTACAAACTATAGGTTATCTCCTTCGAAGTAATCCCCCTGGCACCGCATGCACTTGTCCATCCTTCTCTGCCAGGCTTGCATGCACTGCTGGAAGGATTCTTGCGGGATGCTCCTCAGCTCCGTCGTCACGGCCTTTTTGATGTCGTCCGCATCATCAAAACGGGTCCCCTTCATGACCTCCTTGAGCTTGGGGAAGAGGAAGAAGTCGCACGGAGCGAGGTCAGGTGAGTAGGGCGGTTGCTCCAGCACGGCGATGTTCTTCTTGGCCAAGAACTCTCTGATGCTCAGGGCATTGTGAGCAGGCGCATTGTCGTGGTGAAGCAGCCACGAGTTGCCCTGCCACAACTCCCGCCTCTTCTCGCGCACTGCACGAAGCAGACGCCGCAGTACTTCTTTGTACACATGTTGGTTGACTGTCTGGCCCTGTGGCAAGAACTCGCAGTGGACGATGCCCCTCACATCGAAGAAAGCGATCAACATGACCTTGAAGCTGGACCTGGACTGCCTTGCTTTCTTCGGCCGTGGCGACGCCGGACTCTTCCATTGAAGGCTCTGGCGTTTGGTCTCCGGGTCGTACTCAAATACCCAGGACTCATCGCCGGTGATGACTCTCCTGAGCAAGTCTGGTTCAGTTTCCAGACGCTCGAGGATGTCCTGACACACCTGCATGCGTCGTCCCTTCTGGTCATCGTTCAGGAGTCTCGGCACCATCTTCGCACAGACTTTCCGCATGCCCAGATCTTCAGTGATAATCTTCCACACGCTGTTGTGGTTCATGCCAAGCTCATCTGCGATCTTTCGAACAGTCAACCGACGATCGTCACGCACCATCTGCTTGACACGCTCAACATTGGCCTCATTCCTGCTCGTTGAGGGTCTTCCACTCCTGGGGTCATCTTCCACGTCCTCCCGGCCCTCTTTGAACCTCTTGCACCACTCAAAAACACGTGAGCGTGACATTGTCTCATCCCCGTACACTTTTTGCAGCATACCCAGTGCTTCTGACGGCGTTTTCCCCAACTGCACCAAAAACTTCAAGTTTGTTCGCTGTTCAGCGCTCATTGTTAAACGACCTGCAACAGAGGACATGATTTTAAAAGCACGTAAGAAAAAGATTAGTGACTGTAGAGGGTTGGGAGCGCAGTTGTATACTCCAGAAGGATTACTTTGAAGGGGAAATATGGTGGTTTGTGGCTTGGGTTTGAAATTCATCTTTTAGGACACCAGTCCTGGAACTTTAATGACACACCTCGTATACATAATTAATTTTCCAGCACTACACATACTGCTGCAAATGCAATGTTGCACTTTGCTTAAATAAAGAAAGAAATTGCTTCATTGAGTTTCACACAAAATAGGTACTTTCTGTAAAGAAGAACACAATCAAAACATCAATTCTAAATGGCTGTGTATTGTATACTGTATTGTCTATTGCTTACAAGTTATCTGTAGGAAAGTTTTGTTATTTTATAAGGATTATAGAGGCACAACAATGTAAAAATTCATTTCTGAAATAAATTGGTTTTCCAAGGTCAAAATGACCAATGGTCCATTTTTGAACCAATACATTAATATATTATAGAAATGTGTTTTGTAGAAACTTAAGGTTTACTTTCAATGAAGTTCGATACAATCAATTGATTTTACTCATTATCAAATTTTTCCTACACGTAGATATAAATTTGGTCCTTAAAGGGTTAACCTAAGCTAACCTAGCCCAACCGCTTAACCTAACCTAACCTAACCTGACCTGACCTAACCTAACCTAACCTAACCTAACCTAACCTAACCTAACTTAACCTAACCTAACCTAACCTAACCTAACCTAACTTAACCTAACCTAACCTAACCTAACCTAACCTAACCTAACCTAACTTAACCTAACCTAACCTAACCTAACCTAACCTAACGTAACCTAACCTAACCTAACCTAACCTAACCTAACCTAACCTAACCTAACCTAACCTAACCTAACCTAACCTAACCTAACCTAACCTAACCTAACCTAACCTAACCTAACCTAACCTAACCTAACCTAACCTAACCTAACCTAACCTGACGATGACGATGACGATAACGATAACGATAACGATAACGATAACGATACCGATAACGATAACGATAACTATACCGTTATAGTTATCGTTATCGTTATTAATTAATTAATTAATTAATTAAAATTAATTAATTAATTAATTAATTAATTAATTAATAATAAATTAATTAATTAATTAATAATTAATTATTTAATTAATAAATAAATAAATAATTAATTAATCAATTAATTAATTAATTAATAATTAATTAATTAATTAATTAATAATTAATTAATTAATTAATTGATTTATTAATTATTAAATAATTAATTAATTAATTAATTAATTAATTATTAAATAATTAATTAATTAATTTATTTATTAATTAATTAATTTTAATTAATTAATTAATTAATTAATTATTAATTAATTAATTAATTAATTGATTAATTAATTTTTAATTAATTAATTAATTAATTAATTAGTTATTTAATAAATTAATTAAAATTAGTTAATTAATTATTTAATTATTAATTAATTAATTAATTAATTATTAATTATTTAATTAATTAATAATTAATTAATTAATTAATTAATTAATTATTAATTAATTAATTAATTAATTAATAATTAATAATTTAATTAATTAATAAATTAATTAATTAAATTAATAAATAAATAAATAAATTATTTAATTAATAATTAATTAATTAATTAATTAATTATTAATTAATTAATTATTAATTAATTAATTAATTAATTAATTAATTATTAGTTAATTAATTAATTAAAATTAATTAATTAATTAATTAATTAATTAATTAATTATTAATTAATTAATTAATTAATAATTAATTAATTAATTAATTAATTAATTAATAATTAATTAATTAATAATTAATTAATTAATTATTTATTTATTAATTAAATAATTAATTAATTAATTTATTTATTAATTTATTTAATTAATTTAATAATTAATTAATTAAATTAATAATTAATTAATTAATTATTAATTAATT